>NW_004949108.1:3930689-3948269 GCF_000317375.1 Microtus ochrogaster | reverse complement strand
TTCACACTCAGCGATGAATGAAGGTGAGCAGTTCACACTCAGTGATGAATGAAGGTGAGCTCCTAGCACACGCTACCTTGAGGAGCTCCATCCCTCCCAGCTCCTTTGCCTCCTCTTTTTTCTCATTTGCGTCTTCCTTTCTTTCCTCTCTTCTTTTGGGGATCCTGAGTCGGCCCTGGTGTACACATAATGCATGCCTGTCATTCACCAATCAGGCCACTCACTCAGAAGGTTAACTAGACCCTGAAGGACCATAGTGAAGACGAGAGGTCCCTGGCTTCAAGGTCTGAGTTCTGAGGTAGAGGAAGCCATACTCTGTCTCAAAGGCATCAACAACAACAACAAAAAAAAAATTTAAAAAGAAAGAAAACCAAAGTGAGTGAAGTTAAGGACCATTTTTGTGGGCAATGGTAAGCCAGGTCGGAGCTGCTGGAGCATTCCTGTTACAGCTAAATATCACCTCTCTATATTCTCAGCAAGTAGAGCTAAGAAATTACCTATTTTCTTATCAAGGTTTATGCTGGGGTTAAGTCCACTAAACCTCTCAGGGTTCAGAAGGATCGCTATAGTAGGCGAAACTGGCTAAGGATATCTGAGGGTAAATACATTAGCTCACATAAGTCTTTTTATTATGTCTCGTTTGTTCTTCCTGTACTCTCTCCAGTGCTTTTTTGACGTTTCCCCTTCGCTGTTGCTTGCTGTGCATGCTATGCTCCCCATCCCACACGGTTCCAGTTTATATACCCACACACAGGTAACAAGCATGCATTTCACAGAATCACAGAAACCGGGTGGACCTGGCAAGGAGGCACACTGCCTCTCAGAGCTCCCCAATAGATACCAGGAGGATTAGTTAAGAAGCAATACAAAATTCTAAGAAGTTTTCTTGCACTGATGACATTTTTTTAAGTGTTACTAGTTAAGCTATAAGTTTGTGATTAATAATTGTAAGAAAAAAAAAGCAGGAGTGCTGTTGCACTTTCTGCACACTTCCGATCCCTTTCCCGTAGCTGGGAACACAGCCTTGGTAACCATAATAACTCAGTTGGGAAAGAAGGAAAGAAAGAAGGTGCTTGATTTGCATTAGCGTCTAGCTGGCTGGCTTAAAAGGAATCTCTTGCCGGGCGGTGGTGGCGCACGCCTTTAATCCCAGCACTTGGGAGGCAGAGGCAGGCGGATCTCTGTGAGTTCGAGACCAGCCTGGTCTACAAGAGCTAGTTCCAGGACAGGCTCCAAAACCACAGAGAAACTCTGTCTCGAAAAAACAAAAACAAAAACAAAAAAACAACAACAACAAAAAAAAGGAATCTCTTTGGAGACTTTGCTTCCAGCTCTAGCAGGGTGTCTGCCAGCACCCAGCTGAGAAGAAATTTCTTTTTCTGGGGCTGGTTTAGTGACTCAAGCCTTTGTCCTGTATCTCAAGGGGTAAAGGCATAAACAGTTAATTTCCTGGACTATGCTCTATGTTAAGTGAAACCAAGGTTAAAGGTAAATTCAGAATATTTAATAGCTTGTTATGTTAGAGCAAAAGGCCAGTAGATTACACCTTCCTGAGTCTGCTGCTAGAAAATTCTGGGCCAGCCAGACATACTGTCTCTCTGCTCAGTGCTTCCTGCTTAGGACTCCTTTCTTGTCAATGAATCCTGTCAATAAAGATAATTGCAGAAGACTAGCTTTATGTAGATTTGACTATGAGAACAAAGGTTTGGGTAAGTGAATGCTTTCATACCAGGGCTCCACAGTGTGTGAAAAGGTATGCAGTTGACTTACAGGAAACGTCAAGTTTACAGAATGATTTATACACTGCTAGGGTATTCGGGAATGAATCCCACTACGGAAGGGAGAAATGCCATGATTTCACAAGATTTCTACAGAACTGGCAGTGTTCCTGAAGCTCTGCAAGTCGGGTTCTCCACATGGGTTTGTCTCCTAGATCGTCAGCTGTACATTTACTGTACGGTACTTGTGGGCTCGCACCATTTCTATCCTGTTCCCCACTCTCCAACCCACAGCTTTGTCTTTCTTTCTCTTCTCTGCGTGCTGTGTGTGCATGATGCATGTATGTAGTACCTGTGAGTGTTACATATTCATGCAGAAAGCGGAACAGGACGTTGGCAGTCTCTCTCTGCCATTCTCCAGATTGTGGCCTTGATATGGTCTCTTACTGAACCAAAAGGTCACTGTGTCGGGGAGACTGGCTGGCCAGGGAGTCCTTGAGATCTGCCTGTCTCCATTCCCCCAGGGTTACCAGTATGCATAGCCTTGCTTGGTTTCCCACATGGGTGCTGGGGATTCAAGTTCAAGTCCTCATGTGTGCAGAGTTAAGCACCCTTACCCACTGTTGGCCTCCCTCTCCACCTTGAGGCCGCCACAGCATCACTAACCATCCCAGACCAAGTAGGACCCAAGTTCACCCTTCCTTTGTAGGTCTTCCCAAGCATGTTACCCTAATTTGCTTTGTTTCATGGCTTGGCAAATAGGCAGTCTTGGGGAAATACGCCCATCTGCTTGTCTTACACTGCTATCAGGACAGCTGCCTGTGGCTTGGGGACCATAACTCTGTATTCACTCATCTCCTTTAAGGTTTTGATTTGGAATTATGTCCAGTCTTTGATATAACTCATAAATAAGTTACACAGAATTTCTCCTTACTTATTCTCACCCTCCCATACTCACCTCCACTCTTTGTGTACACTATGCCTCTTCTCCATCCCCACCTGTTTGGTTGGAAGCGTCACCTAGGCCCTGACATTCATTTTGGAATGTTTGAGTGGAAAGTTCCATTTCAAGCCCCCTCCCCTGGGAGCTGCTTTAGTCTAAACTCCACCTCAGAGAAAGCCCACCAAACCATGACCCCTCCCCAGAGAGGGTCAAGACCACTCCCACAGGCTATTTAAACTGCCCCCCCCCCAGAAAACAAATACGTGGTCTCTCTGGTTCTCCTTCCCCTCTGTGTTTTCCCAGAGGTTTTCCCGGGAGTGCTGGCATCCCTTAAACCTGGGCTTTTTCTAATTCGGTTTGATTTGGTCTGATGGATTACTGCATCAGTGGAGAGACTTATATCTGGAGGTTGCACCAAGATGGTCTGTTTTTCCCACTGGCCCAGGGCTACATGTTGGAAAACG
This sequence comes from Microtus ochrogaster, assembly GCF_000317375.1. NCBI lineage: Eukaryota > Metazoa > Chordata > Mammalia > Rodentia > Cricetidae > Microtus > Microtus ochrogaster. The sequence goes on along the minus strand of NW_004949108.1, from coordinate 3,945,144 downwards.
CTCTTCTGGCCCATGCTCGCCACCAGGCTAAGATTTGGCTTTGTCTGGGTGAGTTCTCCTTTTTCAAGTACATGCCCCTAGGGCCCTGGGCCCATTCATTGGTCAGGCAGTCTGTTGAAGCCCTGTCCCTGCCAGATTCCCAACCTGCTGGCAGTCCTCGCCACCATCATGGGGTTCAGGTGGACAGAGATGTCCTTCCACAAGATTCTCACACCCCTCTACACACTGTGGTAGGCTTTGAGACCTGAGATTTGGCATAGACTTGTAAAAATGGGCACTTGCAATCAAGGCCTGATCTCCAAATGCCTTTGGGTTGCCTTTTATAAAAATCCTTTTAAATTGGGACTATCTAATACCTTAACATAAAACAAACAAGGCCCCATATGCCCATGGTTTCTGGATGCTGTGCTCCCACTCCTCACTCCCCTTCCATGCTCCCCCTCCTCACTCTAGCTGTTTATTGTTTGTCTCCATTGCTGGCATTAATCTGGTCATACTGGGACGCTCTACAATAAACCCACTTTGGACCTACCAAGGAGACATTCCACCTCCAAAATTCTTTAACTTACTAAAATATTCCTTTTAATCTTCTTACATTTATTAGCATTGGTAAACTATAACTAAATGGGTAAAATACATGTCTAAATTTAACATATATGTCAACTTTATTTTTTTGTTTGTTTGTTTTTGTTTTTTCGAGACAGGGTTTCTCTGTGGTTTTGGAGCCTGTCCTGGAACTAGTTCTTGTAGACCAGGCTGGTTTCGAACTCACAGAGATCTGCCTGCCTCTGCCTCCCGAGTGCTGGGATAAAAGGCCTGCGCCACCACCGCCCAGCATATGTCAACTTTAAATATAACTAACAGGTAATGGTACCCAATTCTCAAGTGCCTCTACAGATCTGAGAGTATGGCATTTAACCAAAGAGCTTCTAACACAGAGACATGCCAGCTCCTGCAGCATCCTATAGCTCCTCCAAGAAGATACATGGCTATAAAAGACCTTCCACTTGGAGGCTTGTCTTTGGGTATGGTAAAGTCATTCACATAGCAGTGGCCTTCCACCTCATCAGCTTCCTGGACACTACACTGGGGGGTCAATCGTCTCATCCTACCAAGACAGGTAGACTAAATCCTTCCCCCCACAGGAAAATCTTTGGGTTTCTTGGACTCAGCAGCTAATGGCAAGCACTGCTTGAAAGGCTGGTGTTCTCCAAAGACTATAGAGAGACTTGGGATGGCCTGTGTAGCTAAAAACGCTGTCTCATTTCTGCTCATTTATCCCTCTTAGATCGAATGGCATTTGATGACTTAAGGTATTGGTAAATCATTACTTCATTTGTTAACTTTCCTGCTAAAAATACAGACAGGTGTGCCTCTTTCACAGGCTTCAAAGTCCAGAATTAACAGGTTTCAAATGTATTTTAAAAGATCCAGAGTTCCCAATTCCCTTTAACTATCTTCTAAAATATTCCTGTTACAGTTGTCTTACTGCAGGTTCCTGAAAAGTTCTATTGCTTTATCAAGAAATCTGGTCTGGGCCAGGCAATGGTGGCGCACGCCTGTAATCCCAGCACTCGGGAGGCAGAGGCAGGCGGATCTCTGTGAGTTCGAGACCAGCCTGGTCTACAGAGCTAGTTCCAGGACAGGCTCCAAAGCCACAGAGAAACCCTGTCTCGAAAAACCAAAAAAAAAAAAAAAAGAAATCTGGTCTTAAGTCTCCAGAGTCTATTCTAACCTCACCCATTTTATATTTTACTGGTCACTCCTGCTGTCTGGGCCAAGACCAACTTATAAAGGGCCTTCCAAACAATGCCAACACCGGCACTAGCTCCTGGAACTTCATCGTTGGTACCAACTCTCCTGGCTCAAAAGGATACCAACCAAATAAAATCTGGTTTTAAAGGGCATATCTGCTCTCATGTCTCACTTATTCACCCGTGCCTCACCTGTAGAACCAGGGCATTTTTCTGTCCCATTCTTTCCGACAATTAATGATCTAGCCCCATTCATAGGACCAATAATAACAATATTTTTTTTCTCCTACCAACCTTCTTTCTCATCTCCCTCAAGGAACAGATGCCTGAGGTCTCCAGGATGACAGTAAACCAGATGTCTCTCCAGCCACACCTCTCGCTGAGTGTGAGCCCACCAACTCCCAACTCTCCTCTCCCATGTCACCCCATGCCTGCAGGAAGTAGCCAGACTTGAGCCTGCACCCCCTTTATCCAAGGAGTCTGGAATGTTTGGTTGGAAGCATTACCTCAGTCCCTAACATCCTTTTCCAAAAAAGTCTGGAATGTTTGGTTGGAAGTGTCATCCCAGCCCCTGACATTCATTTTGGAATGTTTGAGTGGAAAGTTCCATTTCAAGCCCCCTCTCCCTGGGAGTTGCTTCAGTCCGAACTCCACCTCAAAGCCCACCAAATGGTGACCCCTCCCTGGAGAGGGTCAAGACCACTCCCACAGGCTATTTAAACTGCCCCCAGAGAATGAACACGTGATCTCTCTGGTTCTCCTCCCCCCCCCCAGAGGTCCTCCTGGGAGTGCTAGCATCCATTAAACCCGGACTTCTAATTCGATTTGATTTGGTCTGATTTGAATTATTGTGTTGGCGGAAAGGCTTATCAGGCTGAAAAAACTTTACACCAGCTGATGGCTGATGAGAAGCCAAGGACAATGGTACTGGGTTTTGATCCTACTGCATGTACTGGCTTTGTGGGAGCCTAGCCTGTTTGGATGCTCACCTTCCTAGACCTGGATGGAGGGGGGGAGGATCTTGGACTTCCCACAGGGCAGGGAACCCTGACTGCTCTTCGGACTGGAGAGGGAGGAGGAGAGGAGTGGGGGGAGGGGGAGGGAAATTGGAGGCGGGGAGGAGGCAGAAAGAAAAACTTTACACCACCCTCATTAGAGAACTTTGTTGATTAAATCTTTGAGAAAAACTAAGTCACAGTAGACCTTCCCCAGCCTCTTTCACTGTGATCACAAACTGAATTGTTAGAGTATAATAATAAAACTCTTACAATAGGTATATAAATACAAATAAATATCTATGACTCTGAATTAAGACATGGTTTTAAAATAACCACAAAAATCACAAAAGGAAAGAAAAAGAACTTCATTCAAAAATTTTTGTTGGGGACTGAAGACAAGGCTTAGTAACTGTATAAACAAGAGAACTTGAGCTCCAATCTCCAGTACCCATTAGAAAACCAGGTGTGGCTGCACATCTGTAACCCCAGTGCTGGGGTGCACAGGAGAACTGTTCGGGGCTTGCTGATAGCTCCATCTTCAGTGAGAGACCCCACCTCAAGTAAACAAGGTAGTCAGGGAGTGCAGTGGGAACATGGGGCCACTGATCTCTGTCTTACCTAGTTAGGTCACTACCATCCATGACACAAACCTGGTAAGTGGTATGTGCTTGCTTAATGGATAAATTCTTGTCCCTATTTTGCTGAACTTTGTAATATTTAATAATTTAATAAATATATAATGAATCACTTAACGAATAAGTATTACTCATTGCCCTAATGATATATCCTTGATTTACTAATGGCTGATTGTGCTGGCTGGTTTTATGTCAACTTGACACAAGATAGAATTATTTGAAAGGAGGGAACCTCAATTGAGAAAATGCCTCTGTAAGATCTGGCTATAGGGCATTTTTCTCAATTAGTGATCAATGGGAAAGGACCCAGCCCATTGTGGGTGATGCCATCCCTGGGCTGGTGGTCCTGGATTCTATAAGAAAGCAGGCTGAGCAAGACATGGGGAGCAAAACAGTAAGCAGCACCCCTCCATGGCCTCTGCATCAGCTCCTGCCTCCAGGTTCCTGTCCTGCTTGAGTTCTCGTCCTTACTTCCTTCAAGGATGTGGAAGTTAAGCCAAATAAACCCTTTCCTCCCCAACTTGCTTTTGGTCATGGCGTTTCATCACAGCAACAGAAACCCTGAGACATTGACAAACATTGCTGAAAGAATGATTCTGGAAACACACTTCGATTAATAACCACAGAGGTCAAGAATGTCAGATTCTCCAAATACTTAACCCTGTGGGTCACAACACTGTGTGGCTAGCATTTCTAGAGAGCAGCTGGACATCATGAAGGTGGCTGAAATAGAGTGAAGCCCAGGCAGTTTCCAGTTCCCTCCCTGCAGTCAGCTCTGATGGCCACAGCTCCTCCTAGTCCTGTTTCTGAATTGTACCTGTGCCCTGGTGTGTTGGCACAGTATCCCACATAGGGCAGGCTCTCCAGAAAGTCACAAAACTGTGGGTTGCTCCACCTGGCCTGATAGGAGACATCCACTTGGCCAAGGTCCAATGGGAGGGAATCTATGGACAGAGGCCAAGAACCATGGGTGGGGAGGAAGTGGCAGGTCCTGTCATCCTTGTCCTTCTATTCCACTGATGGGGAGGCCACACCTCCTTACTCCAGCACCTTGGGAGAACAACTTAGGCAGCTCCTTAAGGTGCTGAATATGGCACTTCTTGCAAATGTCTATGTTCCTATGTGGCATCCGTGTGTGGACCCATTTGTGTGGAGAGCAGAGGTCAATGTCAGGTGCCCTCCTTGATTACCCTTGAGGTAGTCTCTTGAAATCTGGAGCTGGCCAAGGCAGCTAGACTGACTGACTGGCTCCGAGGCCCCAGAACCCTCCTGTCTCTCTGCCTTCCCAGTGCTGGGATTACAGCCATGGGCTGCAGAGCAAGCACTTTCTGGGCAGAGATGTCTCCCTAGCTCTCTCACTATTTCCTTAGACCCTTTCAGAATGGCTGGAATCACCCGCAATCATCTTCTCTCTGTTAATTCATTTAGCAGAGTGGCACCCTGGTGCATGAATGGGTGCAGTGCCATGGACCACAACATCTCTGCCTTTAGCACACTATCATTCTTCAGGAGGAGCCTGCTGCAAGAAGGGAACTGTGATAATAGGGAATTTTGGATGGAGATGTTAGAAACAAACCCACATAGGAGGCTGAGGTAGGAGAATTGTGTAGAGTTCAAGACCAGCCAGAGGTACAAAGGAAAATCTTGTTTTAAAAACAAACAAAAATCCCACAAAACAAAACAAAACAAAGAAAACGAATACCTTGAGGTTTTTTTTTTTTTTTTTTGTGAGATATAGATAGCTAGAGATATAGCTCGGAGGCAGAATGCTCTTACCTAGCATGAAGTTCTAGGTTTGATTACAAGTTCAAGGGGATGGATGGAGGGAAGGAGGAAGGGCCACAGAACAGCAACAGCTGTCTTCTCTGCTGGGTGTGGGTAGGTGGCTGTCGGGAGTACACCAACAGACAAAACAGACTTCTGTGACCTCAATGAGACAGAGCAAGTTCTCCTGAGGAGTAAAAGGTGTTTGCGATCAGGTTGGGCCTGACCTGTGTCTTTATCTGCAAAGGTATGGAGGGCGTTTGGGGATGTTTTGTTCACTAGGCCTGTCTGGTTGCCTGTTTTCCAGTTATCCCTGTCTTTCCCCCACTCTGCTTCCTCACACTCCTTCTTCCTAGGGTGCAGTACCGAGACCAGGGCTCCATGGACCAACCTCCAAAGTAGGCCAACTCCACTCTGTCTTTCACCTGCCTCTGCTTCCTGGTGAGGCCCTTGCCTGAGGCCCAGTAGGGAACTGTAGAGACAGCACATTCTGGTCCCTTCTCACCTCTTAACCAGACTACCAATGATTTCATCCATGCCTGAACAGAAGTCCCCCCCCCCCCCCCCCCCCCCGTTCCCGCTAGGAAGGGATGAAAGCCACAACGTGTGTCTAAGAAGACAGGTGCCCAGGGAACTTACACAGAATAGTCACATGGCTGCCTGGTTCACTGAGGGCTGAAGTTAATAAACAATACATGTTTTCTGAATGAAAGACTGGTTAATGAATGAAATGTTTTCATCCAGTCACTCGCCCTCGCCCTGCTCAGTATAGACTCAACTATCTGACACTGATCGGTTGTTTTTCTCTGACCTAAGAAGGGGGGGCGGAGTGCTCCCACGGACAACACCTGGCCCCCTGCATCTAAGCTGCCTTCTCCAAGGACCTTTTCCTCCTGTCCGTTCAGCTGCCCACTCCTGCAGTCACACCCTGTGCCTCGTCATCAGCTGAAACTGCCCCACCTCTGAAATCTTGAATTCCAGTATCCCACTCTCTCGTCACAACCTGCTGCTCCTCCCCCCACCTCTGGCTTGCCTGCCTCTGCGCCTCCCCTTACTCTGCACACACACCTCTGCATTCTGTCACCTCCTGCTTGTCCCTTACAGCCAGGCCTGGGCCCTAGCTCACTCGACCACCCTGAGTACATGGATTCCAGGCACCCTTCAGCCACTGTTTCTTCAGCACAGATCCCATGCAGCCACTCTTCTGCCAGTAACCCCACCTTGGTCCAGCAAGGGCCTCTTATTTAGTGCTCTCCTCCTGCATCACAGCCAAGCCAGAAAAAGCCACACTGCTGGGCCAACTGGCTCCACTCTTGGCACAGGACCTTTCCCTAGCTGTCCCTTTCCTTCGGCTACTTGGCTATTCATGCATTCAGCAAATACACAGTGCACACTTGCTTTGGGTCAGCACTGAGACTGTGGGAACAGTTATTGGCAACACAGGCCCTGGTCTTGGGACTGACTTCTTGAAGGGAGAGTCGGTGAACAGATGCATGATCAACATCAAAGAGCAAAATTAAGGGATGCAGTTCATTGGTTATCAGACACATAAGAAAAATTTATTTATTTATTTATTTTTGGTTTTTCGAGACAGGGTTTCCCTGTAGCTTTTGGTGCCTGTCCCGGAACTAGCTCTTGTAGACCGGGCTGGCCTCGAACTCCCAGAGATCCACCTGCCTCTGCCTCCCGAGTGCTGGGATTAAAGGCGTGCGCCACCACCGCCCGGCTCATAAGAAAAATTTAAAAGGAAAAAAGAAGGCTCACAATTTTAGAGAGGTTTAGTTTATTTAGTGCAGAAGGCAGGGTGGCATGCCTGAGTGGTAGTGGTAGTCTGGGGTGAGGAGGTCTTAATTTTTTTTTTTTTACAATTATTTTTATTTAGAGTCTGGGGTTTTGCCTGCATTGATGTCTGTGAAGCACGTGCATGCGCAGTGCCTGAGAAGACCAGAAGAGGGTGAAGGGTCCCCTGGAACTGGAGTTACAGATGGTTGTGGGCCATCATGTGGATGCTGGAAACCAAAAGTTGGGTCCTTTGCAAGATCAACAAGTGCTCTTAACCACGGAGCCATCTCTCCAGCCTCCAAGGTTTCTTGAGTTGTTGAGGACCAGGAACTTCAAAGAGCTGATGAGAACCAGGAGAAGGTCCCACTCAGAGGCAAGTGCAACTCTTGAACCCCAGGCTGTAGTGGCCTACACCCGCCAGTCAGTCCATACCCCTTAAAGGCTTCAACCAATGTTACAAACCAAGAGCCTGTCAGGGGAGAACATTTCTGATTTGAATATAACTATTTCTGGAACTCCTGATTTTCTAGCCTCTCATCTGCTAAGTACTGGGATTAAAGGCATGAATCATCATGCCAGGCTGAGACCCTGGGTTTGATCTTATCATGGCAACAACAGACCTCCTGCCATTGTGTGTTGTTTTGTTAATTGGCTTGGTTTTTTTTTTATGTGTGTGAGTGTTCTGCCTACATGCATACATGCAAACTGCATGCCTGGTGCCCAAGGAGGCCAAAAGAAGATTCTGGAAACCCTGGAACTGGATTTAAGAACAATTGGAAGCCTCTATGTGGGTGCTGAGAACCTAATCTGGGTCCTCTGCAAGAGCAGCAAGTGCTCTTAACCACTAAACCCTTCTCTCTGGCCCTGTTTTGTTTGAGAGAGGGTCTCAGGTAAGCTGGGCTGGTCTTTAAAATGTTTTATGACAGATGATTTTGAATTCTTAATCTTCTTGACAGTTTCCTAAATGCTGATAATACAGACATGAATTATTATATCAGGCCAAAGCCCTGAACTTGAACCCTAGCAATGCAATAAGCAAACAACAGAACAGTGACTTCCTGTATTTAAAAATATTTAATTTAATGTAATGATTACTGAGTGTAAGTATATGTGATGTGTGCATGTACTGTGTGCATGTAAGGTGGGGCATGCATGCCACTGTATGTGCAAGTTAGAGACACATTTTGGACTCAGTTCTCTTTCTGCTTTTATGTCAGTTCTAGGGATTGAACTCAGGTTGTCAGTCTTGACAGCAAGTACCTTTACTCACTGAGCCCTCTCACTGACCCATTTTTTTTTATTTTAGCCAATCAGATATTTACGTACAAGTTATTGTGGGTTTACTTCTTACTTTTCCAATGATTACTCATGTAGAAGACATTTGCCTGTTTTTATTGGCCATAAATATATTGATGTTACTTTATTAGGTTATTTTATCTTTATTGAGTACCAGGAGTTCTGTTTATTTTGATTTTATAAGTTCTATTTTTTTCTTTACAATCCTGGAGACTGAGCCCAAGATCTTATATACTAGACAAGTATTCTGCCACCAATAACATCTATTTAATTTTTTTCAATATTGAGGCAGTATCTCCCAAGGTTACCTACAATGGCCTTGAGATATATATCAGATTGGCCTCAAAGTTGCAATTCTCCTGTTCCAGTCTCCTAAGTAGTTAGGGTTACAGGTCTGTGTCATCAAAGCCGGCTTTTCTTTTTTTTTTCTCATTTAAATTTTATTTATTTATTTACAGTCCCCAACAGGGTTTCTCTCTGTATACTTGACTATCCTGGAACTCACTTGGTAGACTAGGCTGGCCTTGAACTCAGAGATCTGTCTGCCTCTGCCTCCTAAGTGCTGAGATCAAATCATCATCATGTCCAGTTTATTTTTATTTATTTGTTTGTTTATTTATTAAAGATTTCTGTCTCTTCCCTACCACCGCCTCCCATTTCCCTCCCCCTTCCCCGATCAAGTCCCCCTCCCTTGTCAGCCCAAAGAGCAATCAGGGTTCCCTGCCCGGTGGGAAGTCCAAGGACCACCCACCTCCATCTAGGTCTAGTAAGGTGAGCATCTAAACTGCCTAGGCTCCCACAAAGCCAGTACGTGCAGTAGGATCAAAAACCCATTGCCATTGTTCTTGAGTTCTCAGTAGTCCTCATTGTCCGCTATGTTCAGCAAGTCCGGTTTTATCCCATGCTTTTTCAGACCCAGGCCAGCTGGCCTTGGTGAGTTCCCGATAGAACATCCCCATTGTCTCAGTGTGTGGGTTCACCCCTCATGGCCCTGAGTTCCTTGCTCGTGCTCTCTCTCCTTCTGCTCCTGATTTGGACCTTGAGATTTCTGTCCAGTGCTCCAATGTGGGTCTCTGTCTCTGTCTCCTTTCATTGCCTGATGAAGGTTAATATTCAGGAGGATGCCTATATGTTTTTCTTTGGGTTCTCCTTATTTAGCTTCTCTAGGATCACTAATTATAGGCTCAATGTCCTTTGTTTATGGCTAGAAACCAAATATGAGTGAGTATATCCCATGTTCCTCTTTTTGGGTCTGGCTTAACTCACTCAGGATAGTGTTTTCTATTTCCATCCATTTGCATGCAAAATTCAAGAAGTCCTTGTTTTTTACTGCTGAGTAGTACTCTAATATGTATATATTCCATACTTTCTTCATCCATTCTTCCATTGAAGGGCATCTAGGTTGTTTCCAGGTTCTGGCTATTACAAACAATGCTGCTATGAACATAGTAGAGCATATACTTTTGTTATATGATAAGGCCTCTCTTGGGTATATTCCCAAGAGTGGTATTACTGGATCTTGGGGTAGGTTGATCCCGAATTTCCTGAGAAATTGTCACACTGCTTTCCAAAGTGGTTGCACAAGTTTGCATTCCCACCAGCAATGGATGAGTGTACCCCTTTCTCCACAACCTCTCCAGCAAAGGCTATCATTGGTGTTTTTGATTTTAGCCATTTTGACAGGTGTAAGATGGTATCTTAAAGTTGTCTTGATTTGCATTTCCCTGATCACCAAGGAAGTTGAACATGACCTTAAGTGTCTTACCATGTCCAGTTTAATTTTATTTTTAATTTTTGTACACATGTGTGTCTGTGTGTGGGAAATGTGTGCCTGAGATCAGTTGCCCTTGGAGGCCAGAAGAGGATGTCAGATCCCCTGGAGCTGGGGTTTCAATTGTGAACTGTCATCTGTAGTTGCTGGGAACAGAAAAACAGTAAGAGCAACCACTCCTTACCACTGAATCTCTCCAGCCTTCTTCCCTGGTGACCTACATTGGCCATGGACTCGGTATTTTCCTGCCTTAGCCTTCCCAGGGCTAGGATCACAGGAGTATACCACAATGCCCAGCTAGGGCCTCTTCACAAGGCCTAAATACTAGTCCTTTGTTAGACATGCATTTTGTAAATATTTTCTTCCAGTCGTGATACATCTTTTTTTTCTCTTTTTATTTATTATATGTATGGATCTCTGTGGATGTATGTGCATGTGCTTGTACAGGTGGACAGGCCTTTGAGCACACAGTGATCAGAAGACATTGGCGTCCCTGGAGTCTGATCACAGGTGTTTGCCAGATGCCTGGTTTGGTGTGCGGGTACAGGGCTTCATGAGTGTGCCGCCAGTGCTCTTAACTGCAGTGTCGTCTCTCCAGCCCCCAGTCTTGAGACACCTTTATTCATTTTCTTAAACATGCCTTTTAATGATCACTGCTATCATTGCTCTCTACAGCAGCAGTGATGGGAGAAATGGTAACCCACATGTAGACCCCCGTTACCATCTCTGCCTGACCAGATCATCCAGGAAATGAACTGTGTTACATGTCTTTTGTCATGACCTGTTCACTAGGATTAGGCTTGTTAAGTTAAACATTCACAGCACTATGGTCCATTCACTCAGATCTGACCACCAGTGTTAAATAGTGACAGCGCACCAGGGTTATTCACATTACACAGATAAACTGCCAACCTGTTTACACCTGTTGAATGTTGACTCTGGGAGCAACGAGGCCCTTCCTTGTCTTCACCAAAACTCCCTGTTCTGGGTCAGGCTGGTCGCCTGACTCTGTAAGAGGGAAGAAAAAAAACCCATAAACACCTAAGAGAATTAAAAATATTGCATCAGGTTGGAGGGCTAGGTGATTAAGGGCAAAAATTGCTCTTGCAGAGGCCCTGGGATTGATTCCTACCACCCATGTCAGGCAGCTTACAACTGCATGTAGCTCCAGTCCTGCAAAACTCAACACCTCGAGCCTTCATGGGTATTCACATGCACATAGCTGCACAGTCACAACCACAGCAAAAAAGAAATATTTTAAAAAATATTTAAAAATAAAATACTTTTAAAGAATTTGTATGGCTGGGAACAGCTAGAAGGTAAAGTATTTCCAACAGATGTTCCTGCTGTTTATCTCATCTGCAGTGGGAAAAAGGCCCAGAACACACCCACAGTGAGTTCAGTGGGAAACTCTAGCTGAGTGTCTCAGCCTCCCTTGATTTCTGCTGGGTGTTTGCAAATGCACACGTGGGGGCTCCCCTGATAATGTGAGCTTGTTCTCCCAATTGGACTGCTCCAGTCTTCTCTGCCAGATGTTCTCAGCGCCCAAGTTGATGATGTTTTCTTGTTTATCTGCTGCTTCTGTCTGTTACTTGCTATTTGTTCTTTTACTTTTGCTTGCTTTATATGTGATAAACTCATTCATTCAAAGCCAAAGTATGGCTAATTACAGGCCATTTTCTGGACTGTGCAGAACAGTCCTGATCCTCTGTAGTCAGGCTCTGCAAGTTTTGAGAGTATGAACTCAATTCCATCATAAAGATGGGGGTTGGGAAAAGCACCATGTACAGCAATGCAGTAGTCAGACTATAGTCCACAAATGTAACTAATTAGCTTGTACTTGTTTTCAGTGAATATCCAACCACCTTTAGTCAATGGATTGTTTTTAAAAAACATGACAAGCCAGGTGGTGGTGCCGCATGCCTTTAATCCCAGCACTTGAGAGACAGGCAGATCTCTGTGAGCTCAAGGCTAGCCTGGTCCACAGAGCTAGTTCCAGGACAGGCTCCAAAGCTACAGAGAAACCCTGTCTCAAAAAACCAACCAAACAACAAAAAAAAAAAAACTTTTCAGAAAAAGGAGCGGGGAGACAGATTCGTGGGGGATCAGAGACCGATTTGCTTGAGTCAGGTTGCTCCTTTCACCTGGGGATCAAACTTTGGTTGTTAAGTTTAGCAGCGAGCACCTTTACCCTCTGAGCTATTTCCCTGGCTCTTAGTCAGAGGATTCTACAACTGAAAAGCTCAAGACTGGGTGGTGGCACATGCTTTTATTCCCAGTATTCATGAGGCAGAAAGTGGTGGACATCTGTAAGTTCAAGGCCAGCCTGGTCTGAAAGACAGACACTCTGGAACCAGTGATTCATCATTTGCTACACATTAATTTTCACAACAGGACCTGCAGCAGACACTGTTACAAGCCTTATTTTTTTCAAAGGAGGAACCAAAGGCAGGGGGTTAACTCTCGTTATTCAGCAGCACATGGTAGAGCCAGTGGTGAAGTGCAAGCGTTCTAGCTCAGAAGTCTGCGCTCTTAGCCTCAGGAGGAGACATGTAACACAGCCTCCTCTCGGAGTTCACTACCTGGGGACTGAGCGCCTTGTTAGACAAGATGCCGCAAGCACTGGCACAGTCATGCTCTAAATGCAGCTACTGCCTCAGCAGAAGGCCAAGGAGTGAAGTAGAGCAGACATGGTGAGTGTGCAGAGACTTTGCCCACACTCAAGCAAAGCTGTGTTCTCCTGTGTATAGCTGCTGATTCTTGGATGTGCTGTTCTTGTTGGAGAGACAGTGGATGTGTCTGAAGTAGGGAATCATCTTCATGGAGGTGTGTGGTATTAACAAAGGCTTGTCGTGTATACAACATTGAAGGACTCTGGGTTAGGATGACTTTTTTCTCTTCTTTTTATGTGCCTGTGTCGGGGATCACACCCATAGCTTTGAGCTTGCAGGCAAGCACTTGTTGAAATAGGAGCAGCGGGGCTGCGTTTGATCTAACCCATTTCTATTATTCTGTGTAGTCCACAAGCTGGCTTACCAAGAATGATCTTAACCTGCATCTGCCTGGAGTGTGGGAACCATGGCGACTCACTGACTCAGCTTCTTTCTCCCAGCCTCCTGTTCTGTTTTCTCCGCCTACCTAAGGGTTGGCCTATGAAACGGGCCTAGGCAGTTTCTTTATTAATAAGAAATCATTCCCACATCAAGCACTCTACCACTGAACTAAATTCCCAGCAAGGAATGCTATGTCCTGTTTGTCTCTTCCCTCAAGTTCTTGTGCTGAAATTATACCTCTCAAGATGATGGCATTAGGGGTAGGGGTTCTGAAGTGTTTCTAGCAGGCTTTCTGCAGTGCGACAAAACTCCTAGGAAAGCATCTTGAAAAGCGCACAGGTTTACACTGGTTCATCTCTCCAGTGGTGTCAGTCCACAGCTGGCAGCTCCATGGGCTTCAGGACGGTGGTGAGGCTAACCACCACGATAGCAGGAATATGTAGAGGGAGGATGTGTGCCTCAAGGTGTCAGGAAGAGACAGAAAAACAGAGAAAAAGAAAGTAGAGAAAGATGAAGAGGAGGAAGCGAGAGCCCCCAAAAGTATGCCCCCAGTGACCAACTTCTCCCAAGCAGGCCCTATCTTAAAATTGAAAAAATAATCTTATAAAAATCTTTGAATTTATTTTGTGTGGGTGAACATCGTGTCTGGAGGCCAGAGAACAACTTGCAGGAATCATCTCTCTCCTTCACCACATGGGTCCTGGGGGTCAATCTTAGGTTCACCTGGCTTGGTGCAAGGGCCCCAACTCTTGTTTTTTTTTTTTTTTTTTGGTTTTTCGAGACAGGGTTTCTCTGTGGCTTTGGAGCCTGTCCTAGAACTAGCTCTTGTAGACCAGGCTGGCCTCGAACTCACAGAGATCCGCCTGCCTCTGCCTCCCAAGTGCTGGGATTAAAGGCGTGTGCCACCACCGCCCGGCTAAGGGCCCCAACTCTTAAGAGCCTATCCAGCCATCTATTGATCGAGGTGGAACAGTGATGATTCAGTCACCTCTCAATTCGCCATCAGCTGGGAATCAGAGAATTCAAAACATGAACATTTTAGGGAGTGTGATAGTTCATATTCAAACATAGTGGGGGCTGACAAGAGTTGAAGGTGTTCTTATAAAGTAGCTTTGGGGAAGCTCCCTGTCCTGTCTACCATGTGCCTTACTCAGGAGGTGAAGGAAGTCAGCTCTCTCCAGAGCCTGAGGGTATCTTGGTCTTGGACTTACTTCCCTTCTAAATCGTGAGAAATTTCTGTTGTTTATAAGCTACCCAGCCTGAGGGGTTTTGTTACAGCAGCCGGAGTGACCAACTGTTTCATTTGGTCACCAAGTATTTACTGAAAGGGTCCTGTAACCAACACTGGCTCAAGCAAGGGCCACAGAGAGCAGATGAGGGAGATGGCCAGAGAACTACAATT
>NW_004949108.1:3926871-3929950 GCF_000317375.1 Microtus ochrogaster | reverse complement strand
TACAAGAGCTAGTTCCAGGACAGGCTCCAAAACCACAGAGAAACCCTGTCTCGAAAAACCAAAAAAAAAAAAAAAAAAAAAAAAACAAAAAAAAAAAAAAAAAAAAAAAAAAACCAAAAACAAAACAAAACAAAAAAAAATCGCATTACTTTTGGTCTCAATATTCTCGACCTTGGGGGGATGTTTTAAATAACTGTGTATTTTTCTAGTAAAAATGGGCCGTCAGGGGGGAAAAAAACCACCCAAAATCTGGTTAACAGTATTTATATACAACACAGGAAAGTCCTGCGGCAGATCCGCTTTGCCCAGAAAGAAAAAGCAGAAGAGACTGTATAAGCCCTCTCAAAGCCAATGGGTACTAGTGAGCCACGGCCTAAAGACAAAGATGAAAGCAACCCACCCTTCGCCGATGTGGACCTTAGAGACCTCGGGGAGCAGCAAAGGTTCGCAGGGGGAGCCAGGAGGATTTGGTGTCATTTCACAGGGCTTTGGAGAAAGCATTACTTAACCTTTCTCTTTCCCAGATTCCACTTTTCATAATGTAAACGTTTAGAGGGAAGAGGACACGGAGGAAGCCTGGAGAGGATTCTCGCCAGCAGTCAGCCTCTTCGGAATTAAAGCCGTTCCCAGTCCTCAGATCTGGACCACAGAGGCAGCCCGTACTGAAGGAGCAACCTACGAACTCTCTATAAACGGGAAGCGCTGTTATTACTGCCACGTATTTGTCTCATACACTACCAGGTTCAAGCTTACTTCCTCACCTCACGCTTTCTCTTACAATTTCCCTTTTCATTTTACTTCTTTCAGCTCTCAGAGCCACTGTAAGTTTCTGTAGACCTCTTCCGTTCTCCTTCCGCACCTCAGCCCTCTGCCGGAGTCCGAATGAGCGCGCACTTCCTGCGCCCGGAAGTGCGTCATCACATCGCGCCAGTTCCCACACGCTGCACCGGTGCGCCTGGGATTCGGATGCTGGAGTACCGAGCGGCCCGTGTTCTGTGACTGCTTGCCGGGTTCCGGGTGCTCCGCGCCGCCATGCAGGTCTCGAGCCTCAACGAGGTGAAGATTTACAGCCTCAGCTGCGGCAAGTCCCTCCCTGAGGTGAGTCTTCATCTCCTCGTCTCCGTCGCTGCCCCTCTCCTTGCCCTAGTGATATATCTTTAATTTATCGACGACTGAGTGTGCTGGCTGGTTTTACGTCAGCTTGATACAAGAGTTATCTGAAAGGAGGGAACCTCAGCTGAGAAAATGCCTCCATGAGATCCAGCTATAGAGTATTTTTTTTTTTTTAATTAATGAGTAACGGGAGAGGTCCCAGCTCACTGTGAATGGTGTCATCCCTGGGCTGGTAGTCCCGGATTCTATAAGGAGGCTGAGCAAGCCATGGGAAGCAAGCCAGTAAGCAGTACTCCTCTATAGCCTCTGCATCAGTTCCTACCTCTACGTTTCTGCCTGTTTGAGTTTCTGTCCTGACTTCCTTCCGTGATGCACCGTGATGTGAACCGTAGCTGAAGGCCATGGTGTTTTATTATACACAGTGACCATAAGACATCACTTTTGTTCTTCTTGTGTTAGGTTCCTGTGAGAGCATGCTGACTGTTTAGAAACCATTTTCACATCCTTTATTTTTTTTAAATTTTTTTTGGTTTTATTTTTGAGATAGGGTTTCTCTGTAGCTTTGGAGCCTGTCCTAGAACTAGCTCTTGTAGACAAGGCTGGCCTCGAACTCCCAGAGATCTGCCTGCCTCTGCTTCCCGAGTTCTGGGATTAAAGGTGTGCACCACCACTGCCCTGCTCTCACATCCTTTAGTAGAAACATCATTGCCTGAAATACAGTCAGAACAATATCGTCACAGAGTAGCAACTCCCTTACTGCAGAGAGAAGAAAACCTCTGGCCCATCCCCAGACATTTGAAAGTGTCATTCTGGTGTACACAATGTCTCTATTGTATACTTAAGGTCTTGAGAGGGGAGTCTGCATGAGTAGAGAGATTATTCTGCCCTATCTAGTAAGAATAGTTAATTGAACTGGGCTGTGGTGGTGCACACCTTTAATCCCAACACTTGGGAGGCAGAGGTAGGTGGATCTCTGTGAGTCTGAGGTCAGCCCGGTCTACAGACTGGTTCCAGGACAGCTAGGGCTGTTGCTCAGAGAAACTCTGTCTTGGAAAACAAAAAGCAAAAACAGCAACAACAACAAAAAAGAATAGTACATTGGCTTTGCCCTTTTAGAAATGATGGCTATTTTTTTTCCTCATTTCTTTGGGGCTTTTAACTTTGAATTTATTGACATTTTAAGTTGGACAATTACTTGTTGCTAGTGTTGTCTTATAGGCTGTTTGCCAGCTTCCCTAGCCCATACCCACTAGATACCAGGATTACACCTACCAGGTGTGATGGCAGACTGAATCTTAAGAATTGCCATAAGCCCTCTGGGGAACAAAATTGCCCCAGTCAAGACCTATCCGCTCAGTGTCACTGTAGTTGACAAGTGTTTCATCATTGCTGTTCATTCAACTGCTGCCTGCAGAGCAGAATCTGTGTTCAGTGAATGTGAAATGTGTCAGTTAAAAAATACCACTTCTTATCCAGGGATGGCTATTAGGCCAGTTGTTTATCTGTTCTTATTCTTTGTAAGAAATAGATTTTAGTTAGCAAAGGGACACATTTATAATCCTAGTATGTGGGAGGCTGAGACAGGAAGAGTGTGAGTTTGTGGGGTTTAGTCTAGGGTAAAGAGCTACATAGTGTGACTATGTGTCAACACAGAGGAGCATACACACGCACACACACACAGGATGGCACTCACTCCTCATTGAAACTGAAACCCATCATTGAGAGCTTCTGTGTTCTCTTAGCTTAGATGGATTAATTTTATTCTTTTTTTTTTTTTTTGCTTTGTAAAACAGCTATCCAAAATTTTTTGTTTAGAATATGTAAATGTATTTTTAAAAATCCAGAAGATATACTATCATGCGGTTAAGATTATAGAATAGCCCCACTTTCCATTTTATTGTTTCCTGTAAGTTTGCGGTTTTTTTTTTTGCTTTGTTTTTTTTTTTTTGTTTTTGTTTTTGTTTTT
>NW_004949108.1:3906076-3926771 GCF_000317375.1 Microtus ochrogaster | reverse complement strand
AACTCACAGAGATCCGCCTGCCTCTGCCTCCTGAGTGTTGGGATTAAAGGCGTGCGCCACCACCGCCCGAAGTTTGCGGGTTTTTAAAATGAACTTTTATTGTTTTGCGAGCAGAAGACAATCCCGGTGTGTTTTAAAGCGCAACATCTGTTCTCTCCTAGTGGCTTTCTGACAGGAAGAAGAGAGCGCTGCAGAAGAAAGATGTGGGTAAGTATCCACGGTGCTCCTGCTGTCAGTGTCTCATGTGACAGTGTCTTCAGTTCTGGCTTTCCAGTGTGGGGTGTGGGAAGTGAGCTTTTGTCCTGCTGATGGTGTGGATCTTGGTTTTACCTCCTTTTCAAGCTAACAAGTTAGCCTCTTCTGGCTTCATGGGTGGCATCAAGGCTCCAGGGTCAGACAGACTCACGGCATGGCACAGATGGCACGACCTCTGTATGTTTGTCCCAGCTGCCCTTCGAGTCCCTTGGGAGGGCTTCAGCATGGCTTGGATGAGGTGTGCACACTGGGGGTTTGTGTTTCAGGGAGGAACCCTGAGGTGGGAAGCCCATGGCTTTGCTAGCAGGCAGTAAACAGGCCTGCCCTTCAGTGACCTCGTCTGTCAAAATTCTCAGCTGCCAGGAACCCGGAAACATGGCTCAGGTACAAGTGGCCAGACCCTTGTAGGGCTGCCGCACTGAGCAAGATGCACAGGAACACACGAGGTCTAAGGAGGACTGTCTTTCCCGACAGTTCCATAATTGCTTTGTTCCTAGTGGCCAGAATCTTTATTTATTTTAATTAGTATGCACTGTGTTTTGCCAGTGTATATTCTTTATGATGATGTCAGATTTCCTGGAACTGGGGTTACAGGCAGTTGTGAGCCGCCCTGTATGTGCTGAGAATTGAACCAGGTTCTTTGGAAGAACAGCCAGTGCTCTTGACCACTGAACCATCTCTCCAGCCCCAGAAACTTTATCTGTTAGTTGAATCTCTCAGTTTTGCAATACAGAGACAGTAAACTTTTTTTTTAATGAACAAAAGAACTTCACATATAAAATGTCTGAATGTAAACAATGAGATTTAATTGTAACTTAACTGACTTTGATAAATTTATTTCCATTAAAGTTTTTCAGTTCAGGTGCTGTAGATGAGAGGAAACTTATCTTCCTTTTAGCTGAGTCCTCTAAAAATTGAGCATGAGGAGCTTTCTGGCTGTGAGATTGAGGTCTTTTGGCAAGCTTCTTGGGAAAATAGCTTTTATATAAAGTACCAAAGTCAGATAGAAAATGAGATTTTTAACTCAGAAGAAATGCTGTTTGGAGCTCACAGCTTCTGGTTTTATCTGATCCCCTTCCAGTGTGCTCATGTGTAACAAAATGGCTTCAGAGTATTTATGGGAAGAAACTGTTTTTGGGCTTGCTGTCCATGTGCCACTGGTTCCTGGGGCCTGTGGTGAGGCAGCATATTGTGGTGGGAGCTCATGGTGCAAGGGATGGCTCACTAAACAGGAAGCAAGAGGAGATAGAATAAATGGGTGGCCTATAGTCTCACTGGGCTCCATAGCTCATAAGTTTTACCATCTCCCAATTAAGCCATGAACCTAGGAACCAGACCCTGGTACCCTTGGGCCTTTTGGGGGGCATTTCAGATCCAAACTGTTAAAGAGGAAGGAGCTAAGAAGAAGCTGGGTGAGCTGTGATGGGGTCGTCTCAGGCCTGGGAACCTTCGAGTTGTATACTCTTTTCTCCCCTGATGCCTGTGCTGAACTAGTTTCTTTCCCCCTCTCTCTGTAGATGTTCGTAGGAGAATTGAACTTATTCAGGATTTTGAAATGCCCACTGTGTGTACCACTATCAAGGTGTCAAAAGATGGACAATACATCTTAGCAACGGGTAAGCATCTTTGTGGTTATGATTTGCATGTGCTCCATAGCAGGAAGTGCTCTAGTAGGAAGGGTCACCCTCCATGTTTACCCCAGTGTTTACTTATAATCACTTCAGACGCACAGAAACGCTCAGGAGAGTTAAACGAGCACCTATTTACCTGAGAATTAGATTCTTCCATGAACACTTTGCTGTGTTTCTCTATCAATACATATAGTTTTTTTAATGACTTTTCAGAATAGGTCACAAATAGCAGCTTTTTAATTTTTAGTTTCTATTTTTTGGTTTTCGGGCTTTCCGTGTATCCTAGTCTGGCCTCAGACTCATAATCTCCCCTCATCACCTCCACTTTCAGTTGCTGAGATACAGACATGTGCCTCCACCCCAGGTTTTGCTCCACTCTACTTGAACGGCTTCATACATACCAAGCCAGTCCCTTTGTGCTGTGTTAATGGCTGTCTCAGCACCCATGCTATCCACATCGCTAAGCCCGTTTTTTTTCCATTTATTATTTTTATTTTTGGTGTATGAGTGTTTTGCCTGTATGTGATGAAGTGTATTACGCATGCCTTGTGCCCTGAAAGCCAGAAGAGGGCTTTGGAACCCAGGAACTGGAGTTACACACAGTTGTGAGCCATTATGTGGGTGCTGGAAACCAAACCCTGGTTCTTTGGAAGAGTAGCCCGTCTCTTAACTGTGAGCTATCTCTCCAGCCCTTTAGCTTCTGCTTTTATCAAGAAACTGGTAAGGAGGGTTAGGAAGATGTGAGCTATTTGGGCACAGGTACTGAGGACTAGAAGGGGCTTAGACCTTGAATTCGGGTCTTGATCTTCAGATCCAGAGACACTAAATGGTGGTGTCCAGTGCTCCAGGGTGTAGATTAAGTGAGAGAGAGGTTTTTGTTTTGTTTTCTTTTTTGACAGGTTCTCATTCTGTAACCCTGGTACCCTAGAACTGGCTGTGTAGACCAGGCTGGCCTCAAACTCATGGAGCTCCTCTAGTTTGTACCTCCCAAGTGCTGGGATTAAAGGTGTGCACCACCACACCTGGCAGGGAGGTTTAATGCTAAATTATATTTCCTTTTATGAAATCATTCTCTACTCTGACAAGATTAATTGCTTTTTTACTTAGAATCCTTGGGTTTAGCTGGGCAGTGGTGGTGCACACCTTTAATCCTAACACTTGGGAGGCAGAGGCAGGCGGATCTCAGTGAGTTCGAGGCCAGCCTGATCTACAAAGTGAGTTCCAGGACAGCTAGGACTGTTACACAGAGAAACCCTGCCTTTTTTTTTTTTTTTTTTTAAATTATTTATAATGTATACAGTATTCTGCCTGCATGTATACCTGCAGGCCAGAAGAGGGCACCAAATCTCACTGCAGATGGTTGTGAGCCACCATGTGGTTGCTGGGAATTGACCTCAGGACCTCTGGAAGAGCAGACAAAGCTCTTAACCACTGAGCCATCTCTCCAGCCCCAACCCTGTCTTGAAAAATAAACAAAACAACAACAAAAAGAATCCTTGGATTTTACTTTTTATCTTCAAAAACACCATTTTCATCAAAAATTTGTGAACATTGATAGTGATCTCAGAACCGAAGTTTTGATTTTAATTGTTTTTATTTTAAATAACTATGTACACAGCTAGTGGCTGTCATGGGACAGCGTGGTTGGGTGCAGAGTCCTTAGCACCTCCTCCTTTGGCCCTTTAGACTCAGGGCGCCACTTGCTGTCTGCTTACTTCAGTAGAGCTAGCACTTTCATCTTTGATTCTGCCACTGTCTCCATCTCTGTCACTGTCCTAGGACTTATGGCTAAAACAAGTTGGATAAAATTTGTCCTTGGAGATGTTTTAGTCTAGTTGGGGAAATCAACTTCCTCAGGAAGCCAGTCCAGGGGACGTGTGAACTGTGGACCTGTCGCAGAGCTAAGCAGCCTCTTGGTTTCTTTTGGAAACATTCAGTTTAGAATCAGGCCAGATTCAAATCTGCTCCTCTCCTTGCCAGTGCTGGGGATCAATCCCAGTGCACTAGCGACTGAGCAACGTCCAGCTGCAGAGCTATCCTTAGTGTCCTCGTGAGACTTTCCTGGGACACAGGGATGAAAATGGACGCAGAAGTGCTGATTTTATACAACTGTGTGCTTTTTGCCACATTTTCTTTCTCCTGAGAGTCAAGATGATACAAGTGAACCTTGTAGACAATGCAGACATATAAAGGAAAAACAAAGCCAAGCACAATAAGAACAAAGGCCCTGCATATATTAATAGTTTTTCCTAAGGCCTATCACACAAAAGTCATTGTCCAACAGTGGATTCAAAAAAAGTCTGCATGAAATCTCAAGGTCCAAATCAGGAGCAGAAGGAGAGAGAGCACGAGCAAGGAACTCAGGACCGCGAGGGGTGCACCCACACACTGAGACAATGGGGATGTTCTATCGGGAACTCACCAAGGCCAGCTGGCCTGGGTCTGAAAAAGCCTGGGATAAAACCGGACTCATTGAACATAGCGGAGAGTGAGGACTCCTGAGAACTCAAGAACAATGGCAATGGGTTTTTGATCCTACTGCAGCACTGGCTTTGTGGGAGCCTAGGCAGTTTGGATGCTCACCTTACTAGACCTGGATGGAGGTGGGTGGTCCTTGGACTTCCCACAGGTCAGGGGACCCTGATTGCTTTTCAGGCTGATGAGGGAAGGGGACTTGATCAGGGGAGGGGGAGGGAAATGGAAGGCGGTGGCAGGGAGGAGGCAGAAACCTTTAATAAATAAATAAATAAATAAATAAATAAGTAAATAAATAAATAAAGTCTGCATGCTTTTCTGCTCTGGGAGGGCTTGTTGTTGTTTTGGGAGGCAGATGTCTTCTCTGACCTAGAGCTTATGTGCCTTTTGCCTCAGCTTCCTAACTGCTGGGATAATAGGCATGTATCACCATGCTCTGTATATTTCAGTGTTTTCTTTTTTTTTAATGAAATCTTAGGTTTTATGCATGCTAGAAAAATGATTCCCCCCCCTCATAATATCATGTTTTGCTTTTAAAAATTGATCCTTGCTTTTCCTTATTGCAAGCATGGGGTATTTGTCTGAAATACAAAGAGTATAGAAGGCTGTGACATAAGATGTGAGCATCCCCAAATTGTGCATTAGAGGTAGTTGCTGTGTCTGTGCTTCCTTGTCATTCCTGTGCTGCAGCCTTTAGCTGTAGAGTTGGGATCATATGCACTGTGTTGTAGCAGTCACCTCCGGGCCTGAGCGCACTTCTTTCTGTAACACATTTTAGGAGCTGCTTAGGCGGCTCAGCAGGTAAAGGTGCTTGCTGCCGAGTGTGACAACCTGAGTTTGATCCTGGAACCCATAGGTAGAAGGAGAGAACCAACTCTCCAGCAGTCTTTGGGAACCTGCTCATCTTTATGTGCTTCCTGTTTTCTGGTGTGGGTTTACCATTGTTTATTGATCTATCCACTGATAGATCAATGAGTTCTTTTGCTTTTAGACTCTGGCCATGTGTGACAGAAGTTGGAGTGGACATTTTTCCCATTGCTGGTGTGCGTGTGGCTGGGTTTTTGTAGTTCTCGATTTGTGTAAGCTGACATATAGTTTTAGAGTGGTTCTCCATCACACACACACAGACCTTCCAGGTATTGGAGATTATCAGGGAAGTTGTATCAATTTGTTTATGGCTAATTTTAACTGTTTCACTGATACAAGCATTAAGATATTAAGCATTTTTTTCATCTGTTCTCATGGCAGCTGATTGTTTCTGTTACTTTTACTTTTGATTGTTTCTGTTACTCTTACTGGATTGTGAGTCTTCTTAGGCATTATACGTCACTCTCTGTGACTTGCTTGCTTTCCCTTTGTCATTCACTTTGGGGTGCTTGTATGGTGCTGCTGTTAAAGCTCTCCCTTTCTTTGATTTGATGATAACTGTCTTACCTCAGGACAGAAAAGACATGCAGCAGTTTCGTAGGGTGTGACTATGAAGAGTGTGTTCTTGGGATTTCTATCAATTTAAATTTTTTTATAGGAACTTATAAACCTCGGGTTCGGTGTTATGACACCTATCAGTTATCCTTGAAGTTTGAAAGGTGCTTGGATTCGGAAGGTAAGAGGCTAACTTTGAACTCATGGATAGCTTTTTGTATTTGTCAGTCATGCTGCTTTTTAGAATGGGAATGGGTTGTGTAGTGGGTTTTGGTTGCTGTGGATTAAATAGTTAAATATGTTGCTGCACTTACAGGCTGTAACCCACACTGGCTGGGCCCTTGGCTCTGCATAGGGCTACCCTCAGTAGGTTGGCCAGGTGGGCTGTTGAAGGCTCATCAAGAGTCTGCTTCACCAGGTGGTAGTGGCGCACATCTTTAATCCTAGCACTTGGGAGGCAGAGGCAGGTGGATCTCCGTGAGTTCAAGCCCAGCCTGGTCTACAGAGCTAGTTCCAGGACAGGCTCCAAAGCTACAGAGAAATCCTGACTCGAAAAACCAAACCAACCAAACAAACAAGTCTACTTCCAGACTCAGCTTATTGTGGCTGTGGGACTGGGTGGTGGGGTCACCCTTCTCGCTGGATCTCAGCTGGGCTCCATTTCGTTTATAGAGGCTGCCAGCACTCTGCCCCAGCTGAAGACCTCTTTCACATCTTTCTTTTTAGTCTTCATTATTTTATCTCACGTGAATGGGTATTTTACCTGCATACGTATCTGTGCACCATGCATGTGCCTGATACCACAGGAAGCCGGAAGAGGGCATCTGATCTTCTTTGACTGGAATTATAGATGGCTGTGAGCTGCATGTGGGTGCTGGGCCTTGGACCTGGCTTCTCTGGGAGAGCGAGTGCTCTTAACCACGAAGCCCTATCCCTGGCCCTGAGAGACCTCTTCTGATAAAAGATTCATCTGATTAAATGAAACTTTCCCATTGTCATACCATATAACATGACCCCTGGGAGCAGTGTCTCAGTAACTGCAAGGCTCCATACCTGCTCTCACCAGGGGGACACAGAAAGCACACTAAAATGACACAGTTAACTTATCAGTTAGTCTAGTGTTAGGATCAAGGGGAAAGAAGTTAGTGGGATGCAGTGTTGTGCAGAAGTGCCAGCATAGCGTTCTAGTCCCCCCTTTGCTTCTGAAGAACGGCGGGAACTCTGTGTGCCATCCATAGCTGTTACTATTTTCGTCTGGAGGTCAACTTTGTTTAGGCAAAAGCTACTGCTGCCTCTTTTTCCTTCTTTTTATTTTGAAACAGGGTTTCTTCCTGCAGCCGTAGCTGGTTGGAAACTCCTTATGTAGACCAAGCTGGCCTCAGACTCGCAAAGATCTTCCTCCTCCCTAGGCAGGAGCCAGCACGTGACTCCCCAGCCTGGGGCCCTTTGTAAAGCAGTGCTCTAAAGGGCGCTCTTCAGTTTCTATTTGAAAGTCTTAAAAACCATTTAGGACGTCTCAGTAAGGCAGTAGTTGAAATTTTAAGGAGTCATAATTTGTAAATTCTCTTTAATTCTATAAAAAATTCTAGTGGGACTTTTCTTGTTTTATGTAGAAGTAGAAATAACATTTGTGTACAGTTATTCACCAGGCAAAACCAATTAGAATCCTCACAAGAAGCCTGTGTGCTAGGATACTGGTTGATAATTGTGGTTTCTTTTTTCTATTGCTACTTTTCAGTTGTCACCTTTGAGATTTTATCTGATGACTATTCAAAGGTATTTACTTTTTATTTTTATTTATATGTGTATGTGTGTTTGTGTGGAAGTCCACCACATGTGTGCAGTTGTGCTTAGATACCAGAAGAGGGCATCAGATCACCAGGTGGTTGTGAGCTGCTGTGTAGGTGCTGGGATCTGAACTCAGGTGCTCTGCAAACGCAGCAGGTGCTCATCACTGCTGAGCTGTCTGTCCAGCCCTGGAACTCATTTTTCTAATAAATATTTCTTCTATCTTCCCAGTATTAAGTTAAAAATCACTGTGTAGTAATAGATAATTTATTATTCTATTGATTTTTGGCCAGGTGCATGCATGACGTGTACTATCTTTTAAATCAGCATTGGGGGAGAGAACCTTTGCTTGACTAGTAGCGTTGGTTCTCAGCATTATAGGACCTCGCCTGTTTTCTAAGGAACTTGTAACAGTTGCCCTTTGCCAGGTGTCTAATGGTCTCCATCTGTGGTTCTGATCATTGATACTGGCCTAGGCTTGTTTGCCAGGTTGCCGTCATCTCTAGTATTGATTGATTTACATTTAAACACCATGCAAACTTTATACACACTTGTGTAGTCTGCTAAATGAAAGTGTGTGCATATAGGTCTGTGTATTTGCATACAGAGAGTAAGCAGGGGGAGAGATGAAAGTTTTTCTTGTTTGGTAGTTTTAGTGATGTTGAAAGTTAAGCAGACTAGACTTTGATTGTTTTCTTTCCAGATCGTCTTCTTGCATAATGACAGATATATCGAGTTTCACTCACAGTCAGGTTTTTATTACAAAACCAGAATTCCCAAGTTCGGCAGAGACTTCTCTTACCACTACCCATCCTGTGACTTGTACTTCGTTGGTGCGAGGTATCGATCAGTGTCTTTTTCCTTTTCACCTCTCACACAGCTAGCTTCACTAGATGATCTGTAGACAGATGTCCTCAATAGAGAAAGTGATGTGTCGTTAGTGTGGAAGGGACTCAATCTTAGAAAAAGGGATTAACAACAACAACAACAAAAATCTAGTAGTTTACCTAGTTGATACATAGTTTTTAGTGGGTGGTATTACTGTAATGTTTTATTTTATTATTTTAATTTATTTACTTATTATGTATACAGTGTTCTGTCTGCATGCATGCCTGTAGGCCAGAAGAAGGCACCAGATCTCATTACAGATGGTTGTGAGCCTCCATGTGGTTGCTGGGAATTGAACTCAGGACCTCTGGAAGAGCAGCCAGTGCTTGTAGCTGTTGAGATCTCTCCAGCCCCACTATAATGTTTTAGCACCTGATATTTGCTTACTAAGATCTTTTTGAAAGACCTGACTTTAAAATATGCATGTGTCGAGTGTTTAAGCTAGAACCCACACAAGTCTCACAGAGTAGCCCTGTTGCTGAGTTTACAAGACGCTGTTGTTTAGTTTTGGTTTGTTCCTCAAGTTTTTCTTTACCCCCTGAGCTTCTAGTTCCTGCTTTAAGTTTGTTCAGTATTTTGTCATTAATGTCATATGTATTTAGGGGGGCTGGGGACATGGCTCAGTGAGTAAAGTTCTTTCTGTGCAAGCGTGGGGACCTGAGTTCAGATCCCCAGTGTAATATAAAAACCAGGCATGGCAGTGCTGCAGGCCAGTGACCCCAGTGCTGAGCTATGAGGGAGATCCCCTGGAGTGACAGGTGGTTGTGAACAGTCTGAGGGGGTGCTGGGAACTAAACTCGGGTTCCTGCAAGAGTCTCAGCTCCTCACCTCCAAGACTTGGAATAAGTTTTTTATCAGCTTTTCAGAGTGAAGTGATGGCTTATGGGTGATAGCTTCGCATGTGCTTCTGAAGCTTATGTTTACTCACAGAAATGCTTGTCGCTTACCGGGTCTCTTTGTTACTTGCAGCTCTGAAGTGTATAGATTAAATTTAGAACAAGGGCGTTACCTGAATCCTCTCCAGACAGATGCCGCGTGAGTACCTCAGCCCTACTGCTCTATTTATTTTGCCCAGGAGATGGAGCCAGAGATTCGTGTTGTCATCAAGTGACCTAGTTGCAGTCTACCAGCATGCTGGGCCATCATTTAGTAGGATATCATTAACTATGCTCTTAATCGGAACTGAAGGTGTTGTTCGGTTTCTTTTTTCCCCTAACACCATCAGTCCATCTTCTGTACTTAGTATGCACAAGGCCCTTGGTTCGCCGCTAAGCAGATAAATAAATGAAGGACTCGGTTTTTTTGTTTTTTTGTTATTGTGGTTGTTAACAAATAGATTTGCTGAGAATACCAAATGATTCCTTAAAAGTTTAAGTTCTCATACAAAAAGACTTAGAAATTAATCCCAGCACTCAGGAAGCAGAATTGGATGGATCTCTGAGTTCAGGGCTAGCCTGGTCTACATAGCAAGTTTCAGGCCAACCAGAGCTATATAGAGAGACCTTGTCTTAATATAACAACAACAAAGCTTCTGACTGACTTTTAAAAACGCAGGGTATTATTTTTACCTGTAATATTAAGTTTTCTTAAATATAAAAGTTTTTGGTACTTTTCTTTTTTGAAATTAGCTTTCAATGAATGACATCTGGTTCTGGCAGAGCCAGTTCTGTGTTCATGCACTGGGATAGGTGGCCTGCCCTGGGTCTGCAGCTGCACTGGGATAGGTGGCCTGCCTGGGGTCTGCAGCTGCACTAGGATAGGTGGCCTGCCTTGGGTCTGCAGCTGCACTGGGATAGGTGGCCTGCCCGGGGTCTGCAGCTAGGTAGGCATGGGAGCTGGACTCCTTCCCATCTGTACTTCCAGAACTCGAACTTTGCCTTGTCTCTGTGAGGTATCTGAGAGGAGAACACAGAGTGGTAAAACTTCCAAGCTGGCAAGATGGTTTTGTTCTGCCCGGGCTTAAAATACTTTTTTTTTTTTTGATTTTTTGAGACAGGATTTAAAAAATTTGTAACTTCATAATACATTATTGCATAATAAAAAAGTTACCTTCTCTTCAGCTGCTTGCCTTCTTGTTCATAACCTCTGTTATTTATTACATATCCTTTATACGCTGGGCACTGTTGAACATTTTGTTCTTTAATTTAATCCTCACAATAACCCATTGAGGTAGGTCAAAATTCACTTCAGGGAGTAAGAAAATGAGGCTTTGTTTGTACTCCCAGGTCTGGAGATTGCCATAGTGATGGCCTGTGTTCCTAAGAATGCAGCATTGCCTGGGAGGAAATAGAAGGGCCTTTCTTCTCATGGTGGAATAGTATTTCAGAGGGAGAACTTCCCCTGTCTGGCATCCGGCAGGTAGTGTCACCCTGGGTATCAGGGCCTTAGGTGGCTATGAGCCAAGCCCTTAACTGACCCATGCCTCTATGCATTTCATGTAGCTGACAGCCTTGGTCGTGTCTGTCTGCAGCATTTGGTGAGCTACAGACCTCTTCCCTAACTGGATGCCCCTAACACTTCTTTCCTGTGTTTGCTTTACTGTTTTAGGGAGAACAACGTTTGTGACATAAATGCAGTGCATGGCTTGTTCGCCACAGGAACAATAGAGGTTAGCACCTGTTGACTTTGTTTTTGTAAATGTGTTTTCACTTGTTTACAGTTCCATTTTTTTTCTTTAAAACGTTTAACATTTATGTGTGTGTGTGTGTGTGTGTGTGTGTGTGTGTGTGTGTGTGTGTGTATTTTGTGTGAACATGTGCACGCTTGGTGCAGTGCTTATGTAGAGATAGGAGGGCAACTTACTGGAGTTGATTTTCTTCTTCCATATGAGTCCTGAGGATTGAACTCGGGTTGTCAGGCTTGTCTGAGCCATTTTGTAAGGCCTACAGTTCTGTTTGTATTCAAAAACCATTTTCTGTGACCTGGAGCAATAGTTCAGTAGTTACAAATGTGTATAACTCTTCTAGAGGACCCGAATTTGGTTTCCACTTCCCAGGTAAGTCAATTCACAGCTGCCTGTGACCCAAGATGGGGGAGTCTGACACCATCTTCTGGCCGCTTTTGGCACATGCACTCACAGACTCTTGCCTGTACACAGACATACATATACATGCAATTAAAAATAGACACCCCCCTAGCATTGTGAGGCCTAGGTTTGGTCCTTAACAGTGCCAAAATCAGTGAGCCAATCAATTAATCAAGCCTCAGCATTTAATTTCTTAAAAAAAAATTATACCTTTAGAAATGTTGAAAACAGCCAGGTGGTAGTGGCTTTTGCCTTCGTCACAGCGTTCAGTAGCAGAGGCAAGTGATCTCTTTGAGTTTGAGGCTGGCCTAGTATACATACTGAGTTCCAGGACAGCCAGGGCTAAAGAAATGTCAAGGGTTAAGAGCACTGATTGTTCTTCCAGAGGACCTGAGTTCAATTCCTACCACCCATATGGCAGCTCATACCTATCTGTGGCTTCAGTTTCTGGGGACCCGACACCCATAGCAAAAAATAAATAAACTAAAAAAAAAAAAAAGAAAAGAAATGTTGAAAACATAGTTCAGGGTTTGCATTCTATATTCCCACTTTCTTATAAAAATGTTATATTTAAAAAATGTTTTCTTAGCCATTTGAAAATAAATCATGGATATTATGACATTTCATGCCTAAATATTTAAAGTACAATTTTCTTTTTTTTCTTTCCCCCACGAGATAGGGTTTCTCTGTAGCTTTGGAGCCTGTTCTGGAACTAGCTCTTGTAGACCAGGCTGTCCTCGAACTCACAAAGATCTACCTGCCTCTTCCTCCTGAGTGCTGGGAATAGAGGCGTGTACCACCACCGCCCAGCTTAAAGTATAATTCTTAGAAATAAGGAGGTTCCAGCACACTCATGTACATATAGGGAAAGCACCAATGCACATGGGGCTGGAGAGATGGCTCAGCGGTTAAGAACATTGCCTGTTCTTTTAAAGGTCCTGAGTTCAATTCCCAGCAACCACATTGTGGCTCAAAACCATCTGTAATGAGGTCTGGCACCCTCTTCTGGTCTGCTGGCATACATGCAGACAGAACATTGTATACATAATAAATAAATATTAAAAAAACCCAATGCACATAAAGTTAAATAAATTATTAAGTCCTCATCTCAAAATATTAAAAAATAAAATGTATGGAATAATAGAGACTAAAGCAAAGACCTATCCTGTAGCCTTAGCTACTCAGGAGGCTGACACAGGAAGATCACTTGAGCCCAGGAAGTGGAGGCTAACCTGGATAACAGTAAGGTCCTTATTCAAACAGACAAAATCATGAAGACCTTTTTCATAAAACCACAATATCTTTATTATCACTAAGAAGTTTAACATTACTGTGATGATTGATATAAAATACAAATATCTTTATTGCTCCTTTCCGTGGGAGCCAATCCAAGGCTCAAATGTGTAGTTGGAACTTTTCATTGCTCGTTTCCTTAGTAATGAAGCAAATCACCTCGCGGTGAAGTATGACAGTGCCGAGATTATAGACTAAAAGAAGCTTTGATTCTCCGTGAAATTAGTGGTAATAAATCTTTATTTTTGGTAAATGTTTGAAATTTTTCTAGTAGCAGCTTTTACTTAAAGTTGTTTTTTCCTCTGTTCAGGGTCGAGTGGAATGCTGGGATCCAAGAGTGAGAAAAAGAGTGGGCGTGTTAGACTGCGCGTTAAGTAGCGTCACGGTGGACTCAGAGTGAGTAGTGGAGAACTGCAGTCTGTCGATCAGACTTCTGCTCTAAGTCAGCCTGGCGGCATGACATTAACTGCCATTGGATGGAGCTCTTTGGGACTTGCCTCTGTAGTTGGTGTCTGTGAGTGCTGGGGCAAGCCAGGGAGATTGCCTCTTTCCAGCACCGCACAGAGCGGTACGTTTAGTTGCTGCGGGATTTGTCAAGTCTGTTGTAAGAACTGACATTTCAGTTCTGCAGGACCGGTGGGTTGGGTGGTACTGTCCCTTCAGCCTGGAAAGTGTGCTTTGAATGCTCTCTGGTGCAGGGAAGCAAGTGTGACTATGTTTTCCTTGTTCTCTTTGGTCTAATTCCTATACTTATAACTTTAGAGAGTGGTACATACTTGGAGAGAGAAGCCTGCAGCCTAAGTCGTGGGTTGCATTAAATAGAGGAAGCATCTTTGGGGGTCCCCCACTTACCAGTGTGCCGATTTCACAGGCGGCACCACTGTCCCGGTGTTTGATGTGGATGTGTGGCAGATCACCCTCAGGCAGATCCTTGCCCTGGGCTTATCTACTGCAATCAGTTCAGAAATGCTTTTCTATGAGCTCACGGTATTTACCATCCTCTGCTTCCCCAGTACATCCTCGTGTACTTCAGAGAGAATTGGCACACCCTCTGCTGATACCCATGTGCGAGGGTGAAGTGTCTGATGGTCACAGTGCGGTGACACTAAGCACCCTTTAAATTACTGCAAAGTTTTCCCACCTTTAGGGAGGGAACTCATCATTCCTTTGAAAAATTTGTTGGTATGGAACATCTTTGGTCTAAAAAAAATTATGAATGATTCAGTTAGTCGATGCAGCTCAATGGGAGTGTGCAAGGATGTGGAGTGTGTGAGGCCGTGCAGTGTGCAGTAAGGCTGCAGGTTCAGTTCTCAGTACTGCAGCAACAAACAATCCAGTGGTAAACAAACCAGGAAGGGCAGAACTAGAAAGATATGTCTTTCTATAAGTCTGCTCTGTGTTAATAAATAGATTTATTTGTGTGCTTGTTTTAAACTATTACATTTAAAGTGACAGTGGAAGCAGTTAAAGTGGTTATCAGCGTCATTAGTCATGACGTGGTGTGGGGAATACTGAGCAGTTTTAAGCCAGGAAGTTCACTCCCACATAGCCTAGACTAATGCAAAACTGCATGTTAAGGTTTGTTGTTGTTGAGGCGTGCATGCACTAGTGCAGGTTCCTGAGGAGGCCAGAGGAGGACTCTGCACCCCCTAGAGCTTAAGTTGCAGTCATTGTGAGCTGCCCAGTGTGGGTGCTGGGAACTGAATTCCAGTCCTTAACAGAGCAGTTTGTGCTCTCCCCCATCCAGCTCTTCAGTTCCCATATTATTTTAACCCATCAACATAAACAAAAGAACTAGAAAAATTAGTATATTAGAAAGTAAAGTCAGTTATGTTAAAGATATTTCCTCATTCTGAAGGAAGTAGAGAGGTTAATTTTCTCTCACCCATAGGCATTCGCTTGTCTTTGAATTACTGTTGAATTGTGTGCTGTGTTCACCCTGTCGTGAGCATCACGTTCTGGGTTTGTTTTTTCTTCTTTTGTTTATCCATTTGTTTTGTTTTTGTGACACATAGTCTTACTCTAGCCCTGCCTGACCAAGAACCCTGTAGACCAGACTGGTGTCAAATCACAGAGCTCACCTGCCTCTGCCTGCCCAGTGCTGGGATCCCAGTGTGTGTCTGATGACCTGAGTTCAGTCCTGGGACCCATGTAGGTGGAAGAGAATGCCACAGGGTTGTCCTATGACCTCCAGGTATACTCCTGTGTGTATTCACACAACTTTTTTTAAAATGTAAACTGATCTATAGGGATCACTGATAATATATCTTAAAGCTATTTATTTCAAATAGAAACACAGTAACTCTAGGAGATGTGACCCTAGACAGTAAGGAAAATCATTTAACTTTGCTCTTGAGAAATAGGGGAGTATTTGTTTTTTTTTTTTTTGTTGTTGTTGTTGTTTGTTTGTTTTTTGGTTTTTCAAGACAAGTTTTCTCTGTAGTCCAGGCTATCCTGGAATTCACTCTGTAGACTTGGCTGGCCTTGAACTAGGAGATTTGCCTGTCTCTGCCTCCCCACGTGCTGGAATTAAAGGCATGGGCCACCATATCTGGCTGAAATATGGAAATACCTTTTAAAAATAAAATTGACCCCAGGGTAGTCAGGGCTGTTATACAGAGAAGCCTTTTCTCAGGAAAAAATAAAAATAAATAAAATTGGCTCACATTTTGTACTGAATTCTCTTGTCTTTTAAAGTTAAGGCTTTTTTCAGCTGTTGTAGTTGAGTATATTTGCTTAAAGCAGTTATTTTGAAAATAATTATATTTAGCATAGCAAACAAAAGATGCTAAGCCATTTCTGAAACTGAAAGAATAGCAGTGGCCAGCCTGCCATGCAGTAGAGTTTAGCCAATCAGTGCCCCCAGGAACATTGAGGATGTTTAGAGTTGGGTGATTATTTCCAGAACATCTAAAACTTGCATTTCTGGGTTAGCACATACATATTCCCAAGGACTTTCTTACAGAAAATGTAGTGTACATGTGAGCATCTACCAGCCTGTGGATGGGATACTGTCTCCCTGGACTCAGTTTATGCTCCACCCTAGCAGGTGCTCAGTGCTCTTCTTCCTTCCCCATTTTATTGTATTTATTTATTGATCTGCTTTTCATGGGTGGGGTACAGCCATGCTGCTTCTTGTATGTGGAGGTCAGAGGACAACTTTCTGAAGTCTTCTCTCTCTCCACCCGTGGGTCCAGTTGCCAGGCTTGGAAGCAAGTATCCATGGTTGACCCCACTGAACCATCCCTCTAGCTCACTTGTCCATAAGGGCTGTCCTCCCGGGTTTAAGGGAGTCTTCTGGCTAGTACACAGTAGACATACAACAGTTTATTTTTAGAAAGAGCTACCTAATTGCTACCTTGTTGCTTAGTAGATAGTGGTTTTATTTGTTTGGTTACTTTATGTTTGCCAGAGACTTTGATGAATTGTTTCCATACAGAGAGGGATGTTTTTGTTGGGTACTTTTATCTGATGTGTTTTGTAGAAGGCTCTCCATCAGTGGCATGTGCAGTGTTCAACTTTTGAGCATTGTGTCTCAGAGGCATGTTCACTTAGGGAAGGGCACATAAAACACCTGCAGATATTCCTTCCTACAGTTGTCAGGGATGTTTGTTACATCTTTGTGACCTTTTTGTAGAAAGAACAATGATCTCGTGTGTGTATAGTCATGGGAAAACATCCAGATACGGTATACCAAAATGTTAAAAATGGTTTGGTTTTTTTCTGCTGATTAAGTTTCAAATGATCTTATTGTATTTTATCATTTTTATAAAGATTTATTCTTGATTTTGTGTGTGTGTGTGTGTGTGTGTGTGTGTGTGTGTACCTGCATATGAAGACCAGAAGAGCCTGTTGGATCCTCTGAAACTGGAGTTATAGAACCTATTGTCTGGGTTCTGGGAAACTGAACCTTGGTCCTCTAGAAGAACAGCCAGTGTTCTTAACCGCTGAGCCATCTCTCTAACCCCTGTGTTTTATTTTTTATGTTTTTTTTGGTTTTCGAGACAGAGTTTCTCTGTACCTTTGGAGCCTGTCCTGGAACTAGTTTGTGTAGACCAGGCTGGCCTCGAACTCACAAAGATCCGCCTGCCTCTGCCTCCGCTGGGATTAAAGGTGTGCGCCACCACTGCCCAGCTTATTTTTTATGATTAGCTTTATGTTTATCCTACAAGCCTTGTAGCCTGTCTCCTGTTATTTATTAAACTCTAGAAGGTGAAGAAGCTTTAAACACTGGACAGAGGGGTGGCTATCTTTCTTTTCCATGAGTGATTGATATCTCTCTGCCTGAGGAAGACAGACTCACCTGAAAACCAGGAAGAGCTAATATGACAGCTCCATAAGTTGGTTAGGAAGTAAATGTCCATAAGCCATTGATTTTGTTATTTATTAGCAATGCCCCAGTAGGAGGAGGCAGTAGACCAAAGTTCTCATAACATTAACTGTGCAGCTTGAAGAAAGTGATAAAATTGCACTATAAAATGAATCTTGGTGAAATAGGAAAATACTTCCATATGAAAAATTATTCTAAAGTTCATTTTGAAGATAATGGAATCTTTGTGGACCAGAGGCTTCCTTCTTTACTGCTGTTCAGAGCAGCTCCAGGCTGGGGCTTTAGGTGGCAGGAGAGGATTGATGATGCTGTGGGTGTCAGCCTGTGCTGGAATTGTGGCTAGCAACATGTGGCCCATGAGGACTGAAAGCAGAGCTGTTGTGATTTCACTGTGTAGCCCTACATGAGTGCTGGGGTTACAGGCGTGTGTCACCACAGCAAGCTGGTGTCTATGTCTGACCTATTGTCTCTCATTTTTCCCACCTCGATCTTTTGGTGCTAGTTTTCATTGCTGGTGTGTGAGAATCATGGTCTATAATTGTAGCCATAACCTTTGTTCTAGCTTCAGTACTTTGAAGATCCTAGGATCTTCCTTTAGGTATTAACCTTTTATTTTAGATGAATGAAATTGATCTATTTCATGTTTTAAATATTCTTTAATTATGTGTATATGTGTATGTGCCCATGAGTGTAGGTGCCTGAAAAGAGCAAAGGTATCAGATCTGCTGGATCTAAAGTTATATAGGTGGTTGTGACATGGGTGCTGGGACTTGTACTTGGGTCCTCTGTAAGAGCAGTACATGTTCTAAACCACTAAGCCATCGCTTGCCTCAGTGAAAGTTGTTTTTACATGAGAAGTAAGCATACCCATGCCCCAAGATAAGTTGTTTCCCTGAGTAAATATGGAATGTTTGGGGGCTGCGGGTTTGGCTCATTCAATGAAGTGCTTGTTTGCTGTACAAGATATGACTTAGTTCAGATCCCAGCATCCTTATAAACCAGTCACAGCAGACTGTAGACCAGGCTGGCCTCGAACTCACAGAGATCCACCTGTCTCTGCTGGAATTAAAGGCATCCCTCCCCCCCGCCCCGAAATGCTTGTCATATTTGAAGTGAAGATAAATGATGAGCCTGTTATTTAGTAAAAGGTTTGGTCACATAGTCACAGAGAACAAATATTTGCCTTTCAGAATAAACAGCTTGCCCACCATCTCTGCTTTGAAGTTTAATGGTGCCCTGACCATGGCAGTTGGAACCTCCACAGGACAGGTAAATATGTTCAAGGTGGAAATTTCACATGTAAGATAGTATTTTGGATATGTATTGGGAGACACATACTTGGGACAAGAAGTGAGGTTGTTCTCTTTGGCCAGAGTGGAGTGTTCCAGAATGCCAGAGCCCTCTAGTACCTGGGGATTGATCTAGGTTCCTTGGAACTGGAGTTGAAGTGGAGTAGTCCTCAGGTGTGTGTGTGTGTGTGTGTGTGTGTGTGTGTGTGTGTGTGTGTGTGTGTGTGTGTGTGTGAGGTTTTTCCAAGCCGTTTGTCTGTGTGACAGCCCTAATTGTCCTTGGAACCTGCTTTGTAGACCAGGCTAGCCTTGAACTCACAGAGATTCACCTGCCTCTGCCTCCCCCATGCTGATATTAAAGGCGTGCAACACCCTGCAAACTCAAGGTATCTTTTTCCCACATAGTACTTAAACATCATCCTACAGTGTCCACAGAACTTGCCTTTGTCTTTCCAGTCTGTTTTATGCCTTTCCTTCGTAATGAACCCTTGTAAGTTGTCTGACCACAAAGAGATGGAGAGAAACTCTAATAGATTTACTGCCTCTCTTCCAGGGCGATGGGAGACCTGTCACCTGAGATTGTGAAACCCAGCTTTCTGGGCTCCCCTGCCTCTAACGATGGAAGTCAGGAGAATCTCCTGTTTTGGACCTACCAGCCCTTTCTTACTAAGGAGTGCACTGGCTCCATTCTCTGTCACGTCATTTGTGGCAGCAGCACCTGCTGTGGCGTAGGCCATCATACAGATTTGCTAATTAACAAGTGATACACTTAGTGTAGATCCGTAATTATTACAGCAGTGTGCCTAAAAACTACTGGGATTGAAGTCATAAAAATGTATTCTACAGGCTGACTTTCTTGTTAGGCTTTGAGTGAATTTGTTTGTTGTGTTCATAGGTTATGAAATACAGGACAGTCATTATTTCAAGTTTTATTTATTTATTTTTGAGACTGTCTCCTGCAGCCCAGGTTGGCTTCAAACTCCATGTGAAGCCAAGGATGACCTTGAGTGCCTGACTCCTTTCCTCTCCCTGTCTTAGGTGCAGAGGTTGCCGGCACGTGCCACCATGCCTGGTTTTTGCCATGCTGGGGAATGAACTGCAGGCTTCGTGCTTGTTAGGCCAGCGCTGTCTTAGCTGAGCCACCTCCCTAGCTCCCAGGGTTCCTACTTTTAAATGTGTTGTTTTGGACATTGCTCCTTTGACTAAAATAACTGTTTTCTCTTTGAGGTATTGCTGTATGATCTTCGCTCAGACAAGCCATTGCTGGTCAAGGATCACCAGTATGGACTGCCCATTAAGTCAGTCCATTTCCAGGATTCGTTAGATTTGGTCTTGTCTGCGGACTCCAGAATTGTCAAGATGTGGAACAAGAACTCCGTACGTACTTTTTGTTGAAATTGTCCTCTGTTTTCCTTGCCTCTTTCCAGTGCTTCTTTTGTTTCCTTTGTGTTTGGAGGCTTGTGTGAGTCCTTGAGAAAGGGGTGCTGAGTGGTCATCTGGGAACCAGCAGGTCCGTCACTGTAGGGCAGGGCACACTGTGTTTGAGTATAGCTGGCATGAGCTTGTCCCCAGTTAAGGAACATCCTGATTGGCCAGCCCTGGCTGGTGTGCTTTTCATTTATTTAAGTACATTTGTGCTGCCGTGTGCGTAAGCCAGCCAGAGGACAGCTTGAGGGATTGAACTCAGATCATCAGGCTTAGGCCACAAAAGTCTCCAGCCCCTCAGCCATCCTGCTGCCCCCAGCATACATCTTTGAGGGATGTTAGAGGGAGAAAATTCACTGTGAAGGAGACTCCACCCTGAAGATCCCCGTCTTTATTTAACTGTCGCCTGCGAGGGTGTGTGTGCTGCAGTGCATGTGGGGATCACAGGACAGCTGGGTGACAGCAAACACATGATCTGCCGAGCCATCTCGCCAGCTCACTCACCACCCCAGCAGAATCCTCAGGGCTGACATTGCCTTTCCATGCCAGTGTCACTCCATGACCCAGGTTCACACCACCTCAGACAAGTAGAGTTAGAGATGGAACCTGTACAGTAATTTCATGTCAGTCAGTCTGTCTGTCTTTGGTGGTGGTACTGGGACTGAGCCCAGGTTGTGTGTGCTTGGCAAACGCAGTACCACTGAGTTACATCCTCAGTGTTCTTTTTACTTTTTATTTCAAGAGAGGGTTTTGGTGAGTGAATAGTGTTAACTTAATATTTGGATACTCGGCGGTGGTGGTGCCACACCTTTAATCCCAGCATTAGGGAGGCAGAGGCAGGTGGATCTCTGAGTTGAGGCCAGCCTGGTCTACA
>NW_004949108.1:3905377-3905926 GCF_000317375.1 Microtus ochrogaster | reverse complement strand
AAAAAGAAGAAGAAGAAGAAGAAAAGAAAAAAGAAAGGAAAAGAAAGAAAAAAAATTGGTGTTTCCCTTCAACTCCAAGTGTTAAAAAGTAACAACAGTTTGCATTGCTGATTTTAATCTACCTTCTTTTTTTTTTAACTATTTAAAAGTTTTTTTTTGTTGTTTTAAGTCTTATTAGCTCAAAATAACATCAAATTTGCTGTGGGTGACCTTTAACTATTGATCTGCTGCTGAGCCTTCAGAGTACATGATTGTAGGAGCCTCCCACCATGCCTAGGCTTGTTATTTTGTTTTTTAAAACCTAAGTATTAGCAGAGTGTGATGGCTCATGCCTGTCATCTCAGTGCTTAGGAGGTAAGGTAGGAAAACCAAAGCCAGTCTGGGCGAGAGTGAGACTGTCTTCAAACCTGAGAGGACTGAAGGTAATGCCACCCATCAATAAAACAAACCGGGTGCCGCGACTGTTTCCCTGTTACAGTCAGTCTCTCTCTCCTCTCTCCTCTCTCTCCTCTCTCTCTCTCCTCTCTCTCCTCTCTCTCCTCTCTCTCT
>NW_004949108.1:3893670-3904857 GCF_000317375.1 Microtus ochrogaster | reverse complement strand
CCCCTCTGTTTTTTGAGACAGGGTTTCTCTGTAGCTTTGGAGCCTGTCTTAGAACTGACTCTGTAGACCAGACTGGCCTCAAATTCACAGCGATTCGCCTGTCTCTGCCTCCCAAGTGCTAGGATTAAATGCATGTGGCACCGCCGCCTGGCTCTTTCTAAAAATTAAAACAATATATTAAAGTTTTATACATGTGTCTGCATGTATATCTGTGTTTCTGTCATGTTCAGATGCCCCCTTGGAGCAAGAATTACAGGTGTTTGTGAGCTGCCTGACCAGGGTTGTGGACAGAACTCAGGGCTTTGGAAGAGCGGAAAGAACTCAACTGCTGAGCTCTCTCCAGCCCTTGGTTTGTTTTTGTTTTTGTTTTTGTTTTTTTAGTATATACACTAATTCTATAGGCTTAAAAGTGTTCATTTAAAAACACTCCTGAGATGGCACTGGGCAGGAGGCCCATGCCCTCCGCATTCACTGCTTAGAGTAGCTACTGGGTCCTACGGGCACCTGCTGTGCTTGGGCAGAGGGCTACAGGCAGCTCAGTCACAGTCCCGTCACCTGTCACTCTGGCTTTTGTAGCCATTACTTTACTTTTTTTGTTTGTTTGTTTTTTGTTTTTTAAATTTTCCATTTTGTAGCTAGAGAAATGGCTCAGCTGTTAAAAGCACCAGCTGCTGTTCCGGAGGACCCAAGTTCAGTTCCCAGCACCTACAAGTCAGCTCCCAGCTGTTTATGACTTGAGTCCCAGAGGCCAGTGGCCTCTTCTGGACTTCCCAGAAGTCCCACATTCAGGCCAACACACATAAAATGAAACTGAGTTCTCAAGATCTTATTTTAAGTTTTGCATTTTTGTCTCCAGAAATGTGGTGACCTTAATTTCTGTATTCTTCTGTCTCTGTCTTGGTATTCACAGCCATTCTTGAGATAATCCATTCCTGTGACTGTAACTTAAGAGAGGAGAACCAGCTTATGGCATTTCTGAATTGGAAATATTACCCTGATGCTTGCAGGGGCATTGACTATGTTTTCTGCTTTGTAGACTTTGAGTTTGGAGGGTTCGAGGACTCTTGGGGGACTTGATATATCTTAGACAAATAATTTTTCTGACAGTCCTAACTAATGAAAAACTTTAACTGGGTGGGGTGTGTTCGCATATAATCTCAATACTTAAGAGGCTGACTGAGTCCGGAGGACCTAGAGTTTGAGGCTGAGTTGGAGTATGCAGTGAGACCCTGGACCAAATAATAATAATAATAATAATAATAATAATAATAATAATAATAATAATAATAATAATAATAATATTTAAACTCTTTCTGGTTACATTTAATTGCATAAGTGCATATATTTTTATTTAGATATATTCCCACTATGTAGATAAGGCTTGCCTGGGACTCACTGTGTAGCTCCTGCCTCCACTTTCCTAATGCAGAGATTATAGTTGGGAGCCGCCACGACTGCCTCTTTTGTCTGAAAACTCCCAAGATACTGTAAAGAAGGCATTCCCTTGACCTGGCTCCCATCCCACCTAAGCTAGTGACCCATTCAGTTTGGATATGTCCTTCCAGACCCCTTACTGCTGCATTCCTGGGCCCCAGGGTCCTGTGACCCATGGATCCCTTTGTCTCTGGTTCTGTGCCCCCTGTGTCTGCTGCGCCACACCATCACGTTCTGTTCTCTTCCTCCTTTCCTTGCCCTCTCCTTCCCGCTTCAGTGCGAGATAGCTGGGCGAGCGCTTGGCTACTGTTTTTCATGAACCATGAAATCACCATCCTGCCTGGGCTTCAGCTCCACCTACTTCTGCCCTGGTAGTACCGCATCTTGCTGTCGGTCTTCTGGTTATGACTTATGGCTGCAAGAGCTGGCAGAACTTGTCAGCATCCCCACTTGAAGACATCACATCGTAATTATGGCAATAGATTTTTTTTTTTTTTGGCATTTTGTTTCTTAAGACTAAACACTTCCTCTTGACTAACAGATTACCCAGCTCTGCATGACCTGCTTTCCTTGTTTATCCTTCTCGTCTTTCTCCACGCCTACCTCTTTCTGGGCCTTTTTTCTTCTATCAGTTTTTAATAGTATAGCAGACTGCCCCCCACCTTTAAAGTAGGATGTGTCAGCCTTCACAGTGTAGAGACTGATACTTTGTTTTTCATTGCCTTTGGCCTTTGGTGATGCTGCTGCACAGTTCAGTTTCAACTCTGTCTTCTGCTGTGCACCCGCATCTCCAGTACTGGGATTCTTCTGTTCTGTTTGAACAGATCAACTTTCTGCCACAGCTTCATTTCTAAGATGAGAGTATTTGATATGTTGATAAGACAAGTAAGATTAGGGCGGGGGGGAGGGGGTTTGAGCAGGGTTTCTCTGTGTAACAGCCCAACAGCCCTAGCTGTCCTGGAACTAACTCTTGTGGACCAGGCTGACCTTGAATTCACAGAGATCCGCCTGCCTCTGCCTTCCAAGTGCTGGGATTAAAGGCGTGTACCACCAGTGCCTGGCTGACAAAAACGATTTTAAAGTATAAATTCTTTCAATTAGGTTATTTCTTTTATGTAGCACTACGAGGATTGTGGTCTCCATTTTATTTTCTTTATGTGCCATTGCTAAAAAGCTGTCTTTGATGATCTTAGTAATCCAGATTTGCTTACTGTTTTAGGGAAAAATATTTACTTCACTGGAGCCAGAACATGACCTTAATGACGTTTGCCTCTATCCCAACTCAGGTAGGCGCTCATGTTCCTGTGCTGGAGTTTCAAACTGCATTTACTTCATAAAATAACATTTGTCCTGGTCAGAACAGTGCCTGGGTTTTTCAGGCACTTGGAAGAAGGAAGAGCAGGAAGCGGTGTGGGTGACTCAGGAAAGGGCACTCTCATGACTCAGTGCTCAGCCCGCCCGGCTATTAGTAGAAACTAGCAACAGACTGCATGCAGGCGGCAGGTGAAGTGCTATTTTGGTGTATTCTTTATGGGATTAGTAATAGCATGTGGAAATTGAGGTTAGGGATATAGAGGAGGCTGCAGTTACCAGGTAGTACAGATGGTTATAGAGTTTTTGAACAGTACTGCATCATGTACTGTTCAGCAAATTATATGATAGGTTTCAAAATTCAGCAACATATTCAGGGCAGATCCTGATGGGGATCTGAGAGAATTAGAACCCTCCCCATCTCAAGCCGTGTCCCCTAAGGACAGGCACACACAATTCTGCTGACGAGACAGACAACAAAGCCTGAAGTGCCTCATCATGCACATGGAGATGGTCCCGTGTCAGTGTGTTAGAAGAGTCATGAGCCAGAGCTGCCGAAGGTGGGCAGAGGAGGCTTGCGGGGCATGTGTGGAGGGCAGTCATTGAGTGGGATTAAAGCGGCTCTGTTGTTGAGGTGATTGACTGAGAAGACAACGTCAGAAGAGTAACAGGGAGGGTTGTGGGAAGGCTGAAGTGAACGGACAGTGAGCTGCAGGTGGTGGCAGCACAGGAGTGTCCTGAGAACCTGGGCTCCGTCTGTCTCCAGATGGCCCACAGAGATGAAGGTGGGCTAGCTTGGAACTGCAGTACCTAGGAAAGTAGTGTTCTGCATTGAGGCAGTGAGCATATGTGTGCTTCTGACGTCTAAGTACTAAGCAGTGACATGAGAGGTATAGTGTCTGTTTGTACAGGCCAGCACCCTGAACCTCCTGTGCACCATAGCGTAACTAATGTAGCAGGCCCTGCACTGACCACAAGTAAGCACCCGAGCAGTCTGTGTATAATAGCCTGTGTGATCACCAGGTAGGCAGGTGTGCTGAGAGAATGTTCATAGGTAAATGCAGGTTGATGATTGAAGAAGTGGAAGTAAAGTTGGCCTCCAGACGTAGTTCTAGGATAGCATGGCTACAGAGAATCCTGTCTTCTGAAAAACCAAAGCAGATTCTGCGCATCAGCCCTCATTCCAGCAGGTCATCCATACGGGGTGATAGCGTTGGTTCGGTGTGTTCGGGAATCTCCTTTGCCATGTGTGGTTTGGATGAAGAACGGCTTTTTCTGTCAGATGACTTACAAGAGGCAGTTAGGTATACAACAGCCAGGCCAGTAATTGTTTCACAAGACCACGGTACAGTCGTGTGCTGGCCTCGGCCCACTGGCATGGGCTCCTCACTGTGCTCAGAGACTGTTCTGCACTGGCTTTACCATACTTGCTCTTCCCTTCCCCTCTGAGCTGTGGTCATCATCACTAGGTACTTACTCATAGTTTAGACAAGCTAAACCCCTTTTAGTATGTTCACATACTCACTTTTGGAGTGATTAGAGCCTAACCATGACACTTGTTTAGTAATGTTTTTCTATTTGCAAGGCAGCTTGGAATATTGAGAAATGACTTCGCCTCCCTGGCTCATTTTCTGGCCCGTATCTGGCTACTCAGGCAGCCCTTTGCACAGCTCCCATGCATTGACCAGCCCTTCTGCACAGGTCAGAGCACTGTCAGACAGCACAACTCTGGGACCCAGTGTGTATAGCTTGCTGACAAAGAAAGCATGTAAAGATGATGCATGTCTGAGACCCACCCCAGCCTGTAAATGCATGATTAGAGGTGCAGAACCATTGGTAGAAAGAGATAGTGGGCTTTGGACTTGAGAAAGACCTGCCTCAGGCTTTGCTATACCCATCACGCCCCTCAGCTTTCTTACCTGCCATACAAAGCTTCAGGAAACCTCCTGGACTGTGGAAAATGCCAGGTTGCTCTGCATCTCCCTCAGCATCCTCCAACAGAACATGACATGGCAAACAGCCATGGGGCATTTGCACATGCAATCTCACAGTGAACTTACTGCTCCCCGTGTCAGTGAGAAGCTGATGGGGCAGATGTGTTCCTGCTGCTCTTCCCAGATTGTCTGCCCTGAACCATTCAGAGTGGGACTAAAGCTGTGTTTCAGTGCAGAGCTTTTCAAATGTGGTTGACCAGCTGGCTAGTCAGGGCCTGCCCTTCCTTTTTTCTGTGCTTTTAACCTTCGGACCCCTTGCAGATTGGTACTTTTGTACAGTACAATACAAATAATTACTAGCAAAATGGTCACACACCGGGATAACACTGCCCCGCGGTTTTGTTTTGTCCTTTTTTCCACACTGCCGTGTTAGGCTGCCTCCAGGCTTTTAGGTTCCTTTCATTTTCTGTACTTTTATCTCCAGCCTGGTAGCAGTTTGCAGATGGCCCAGGGAACTTACCTTGAATAGCACTGCTGTAGAGCTCTGTCTCTAGATTTGTGTCTTGGACCTTGGTAAGCCTTTTCCCTGAACTATATCCAGATGATTTCTGACTTGTGCGTGTGCTCAGGGTGGGGGGTGGGGGTGTGCGCACGCACACTGTATCAGATCTCTGAGAGTGTCTTAGACTGCAGA
Organism: Microtus ochrogaster; assembly: GCF_000317375.1. Classification (NCBI taxonomy): domain Eukaryota; kingdom Metazoa; phylum Chordata; class Mammalia; order Rodentia; family Cricetidae; genus Microtus; species Microtus ochrogaster. Next base: position 3,899,484 of record NW_004949108.1, on the reverse strand, counting down.
TGCTGTTGTCTTTTCTCCCTCTGAACAGTTTCATTTCTTTTTTTTTTTTTTTTAAATATAGATTTATTTATTTAGTTATTATGTATACAATATTCTGCCTTCATGTATGCCCGCGCACACCAGAAGAGGGCGCCAGATCTCATTACAGATGGTTCTGAACCACCATGTGGTTGCTGGGAATTGAACTCAGGACCTCTGGACAAGCAGCCAGTGCTCTTAACCACTGAGCCATCTCTCCAGCCCAGAACAGTTTCATTTCTTTTGTGAATGATAAACAGCAGCATTTTGAGAAACTAAGTGGAAACATTGTCCCTAATTCCAGTATCCTCAGAAGAACTGTTACTGCTCCTTAGCGAAAGTGGCTGCATTAGTCCTGTGTCCTGTTTGAAGAGGTCCTCCTTCTGCACTTGGAGTCACTGCTGCCGTCTAGTTTGTTGACATTGTGTTAGAAACAGAAAGTGGGCTGAGGAAGGCGAGTCGGTAGCCACATGTGTATGCCAGGATTTTCATTTTCTTGATGGTATTTAGACTATTTAATGGTTTATTTGATAATGTAAGAAGTCTTTTCATTTTGTCTGTTTTGAGTGGAGTTTTCATGTTCCACTTTACATGGGCTGGTGATGTTTATTTTAAAGAGTACCATGCTCTCTGAGATCATATGTGAGCTTATCCAGAAACATACATTATTATCTTGTAGAGGTTTGGGTAGATGCTGTCTGAATTCATGTGCAGACATGAGAGGTGTGGCTGTAGTACATCTTGTCACCTTGGAGGTGCTGCAGAAAACCTGAGGGTACTTGCTGGGATGAAACATTCCATACCTGACGTGAAGTAGCCAAATACCTACAAATGTTGGATCTCTGATTTCTTGGGGTTATAGGGAATAACAGGGCTGCCCTCCAGCCTGGTTTTGCTTTCTCACAATGGGGATGCCATGGAGACTAAATTAACTTCTCTAGTGGTTCATTTTTTAAAAAATTCCCTGAGATGATTATAACACTCAGACATATGGGTCTTAAGAAAATATTTTCTGTGTGTTTTGCCTGAATGTATGTATGTATACCACATGTGTGCTTGGAGCCTAGAGTGGTCAGAAGAGGGCATCAGATCCTCTGGAACTGCAGTTACAGATAGAACCATCGTGTGGGTGCTGGGAACTGAGCTGGCTCTCTGCAAGAGCAACAAGTGCTTTTAGCCACTGAGGCATCTCTCCCGTCTTGACACGTCTTTTGGGACGTGGGTCTTTTGCGGGTAGTTCTACACAATGCTCCCTTAGTCATTTTGATCTGTAGTTGGCTTTGAAATTTAATGCAGAAATTCTGATGCTGAGATCTTTTGCTTCCTTGAGTCCTGACTCCAGGAAGGGAGTCTTTTTCTCCATTATTATTCTCTGGGCATCTTATGCATGAAGCTGGAAATGCTGTGGATCTTGTGTAGAGCTGAGTGCCTCTCTGGAGCCTGCTCATGGCCTTTGCTCATGAAATTCACAGACAGGGAGTTCACAAATAGGAAGTCGGCTGTCCCACCACTGAGGTCCCTTGCCCTGAAAGGCAGCTTGCAAGTACTGGCAATACAAACCTTTCAAAATGTAAAACACGTAGAAAAGGGTACTTCCTGTCATGTGTTTAACTTTCTCATTGTGTTTATTTTTAGGAATGCTTCTTACTGCCAATGAGTCCCCCAAGATGGGCATCTACTACATTCCGGTAAGCGCCAGCAGGAGCGGGCACAGAGTGTGTGTGTGAACTGGTTGTGTTGACAGCCTTTGGGCTCTGTGTGGCTGTGCTGTACTGCGGACTCACTGTAGAAGAGTAAGTGTCTCAGCATGCTGCAGTGTGGATTGCTTTGTGCTGCCTTAGCGCAGGCTGGAAAAAACTAGTAATCTCAGCTTTGTTGTTTGTTTGGCTGTGAAGTGTTTCATAATCTAGAATATTGCTTCATCTGTTGACTAATTGGAGGTCTAAATCAAAACTAAGAGTCTAGTTCTCTTCTTGTTACCTTGCTTTTACAAATAAGTTGCCCATGAGAGAGGCCATCTTAGATGACCAGGATTATCAGTGATGACATATAAGTTTAAAATCTGTTATCATATTGTCATCCTGAAAGCATTCTTCTTCTGTACCAGGAGTTTCCATATTTTACCTTTTAGTCTATAGAAGGAGAGAACTGGAATATGTCTTTAGGAAGGCAGTCTTTGTGTAGAGCTGACATTAGCTAGTCTGGGATGTTGGGGAGCAGTGGGTGGGTCTTGCAGATGGGAGGACTTGAGAGCAGTGGGCCGCCAGTCATAGGAAGTCTCCCTTGGAGTAGCTCGGCTGTGTGTGGGTATGTTTTCCCAGTCCGCTTGCTGCTGAGCAGCTGTCTTGGGAAACTGATGCCGCAGCAGTCCGTAATGTTTGTTCTGAGTGATAGTAAAGTGAGGCTGTTCAAGCAGGAAGCTGCTGCTCTTCCTGCCTTGTCATCTGCTCCTCTCCCCCAGCCTCACAGCCTCCCATGTTTCCGTTGTCTAATGGGTAGTCATTGGCTGCATCAGCCGCGTGTCAGGCACCATGCTGGATGCTGGCAACATCACAGTACACAGTCTATCAGCATGGCTCCATCCTCAGAGTTAAAACAGGAAGAAAGGGGGTTTCAGGTCTGGCCATGAGCTATAGGAGCAAGACTCTGAGAGTGCTCGGGAAGAGAGACCTTTCCCCCAGTGTGGGCTAGGTGCCTGAGGGAAGCTCAGAGAACTACCCAGAGTGACTTCAGGGAGCCTGGAGGTTGATTCTGTGGACTGGATGGAGCTACTGCGTGGGAGTAGCGTTCAGCAGCAGACGTTACCTGTGGAGAGCTCAGGAGAGAGACTCATGGGGCAGAACAAGCCCCAGACTAGGAAGGGTCTGTAAGTGTGAGTGCGAGAGGCACAGGGAGCCTGGCACACCTCGAGCAGCAAAGTGGCAGAGCCAAGGCTGACCTTTGGAAAGGTTTTGGTTACAACAAAGAGTTTTAGCTGGAAGCAGCTAGAACAGACTGACAGTCCCCACAAGGAAAGGCAGGGCTGGGCTGTCATTTTCAGCATTGGGACTTTGATGGGTCCTGGGACAATTTGAGAAAGAAGTAACTCTGGCTTGGAATCCATGTCCACCTGTGGAGGTGTGGGTGGACCATAAGAAACTCTGCCCGTTGGTTCTACCTTCCCAGGCCTTTGGGTAACACTGCGTGGTGAGGAGAGTAACTCAGCTTGTTCCCACCTGCATGTTAGGGGCTTGTCTTCCTCCTCTAAGGAGTGCTTCCTGGTGTTGCAGTGAGTGGAACAGGACAAGAGCCTGAGTGCCGTGTGGTATAGAGAAGGCAGTTGTGAATTGGAAGACAGACTTGTATAAGTTTAGATGTGGGATGTGAGGGAGAAGAAAAAAATAAGTGTGGCCCAGGCTCTGCCAGGGCCAACGCACAACACTGCCGTCATTACCATCTCGGAAGAGGGGCGGGGCTGTTAAACACGTCCCCTTTGATGCTTATACATTGGGAAGTGGCCTTTTGCAGAAATGGCACAAATGTTTTAATTTCACAAATAATATTTCCATCTTCTTTGTTTGTTTGTTTGAGACAGGGTTTCTCTGTGTAGTCCTGACTGTCCTGGAACTTGCTTTGTAGACCAGGCTGGTCTTGAACTCACAGAGATCCGCTTGCCTCTGCGATTAAAGGTGTGCACCACCAGCACCGGCCCTTTATCCATGTTCTTATTCTCAGTGTTGTGCAAAGTATGAGGAAAGAAAAATGTATTCTGCCCCTGTAGAATCATAGTTGCCAAATCATATTTGGAAACATTGTCTTTTTTGTTATGTTGACAAATACTTTTTTTTTTCCTTTTTAGTTTTGCTTATTTTTCATGACTGGGTCTCGTAAAACCTGGGTTGACCAGGAATCTGCTATGTAGTCAAGGATAACCTACAGCTCTCCTAATCTTGGTTTTGCTGCCTTTGGATTATGAGATAACATGTGTGCTCTACCATGAGTGGTGATACGGCATTTTATAGGTAAATTATATCCGATTTTATAGCATTAATCCTATATCATCTAAAGCTAGCTTTCACAGGCAATGGGTTCAATACCTAACACTGGAAAAGAAAAAGAAATCCCCTAAAGCGGACAGGGACAGTGGGCACACCTGTGACTCTAGAGTTCAGGATCAGAGGCAGGAGGATAGCCTGGGCTACATAGCAGTCATTTCCACTGTATTTCTTCTCTTTTCCTTTTGAGATGGGATTTCACAGTGTTGTGCAGCCTGGCACAGAATTTGAGCTTTGTAGCCTAGGCAGCCTCAAGCTCTTGGTCCTCCTGCCTTCTTTGTATCTAGGATTACAATGTGTGCTGCTTGGTTTGGCCTCTGTGTCGTATTTTGTTGCCTGGTGTGGGGGGCTGTTTTAGAATTGAGGAGCCCCCTTCCCTACTCACATGCAGTTCTTTGGTTCTGTTTTGTGGTAGCTTGCTCCCTTCCTGTCCTTTCCTGCACTGGGCATCACACCAGGGCCTTGCACATCATGTTGCCCAAGCACCCCCCTCCCCAAAGCTTCACCCCAGCTGACAATGGGGATTGCTTTTTTGTTCCAAGTCATGGGGACTTTTGAGTGCAAGAGCAAGAGGGGCTGATGGTAACTGAACAATGAGAAGCTGCTGTCTTGACTCGCAGGCCTGTATCACAAGGCCCCATCTCAGCTTGGTAGCTGAGATTTGACAGGCAGCTGTGAACTGGGTCCAAAGCTCAGGTGCCTGTACATGTGAGACCAGTGTGCACAGAGGTCTTGCTAGGCCGAGCACTGAGCTGCAGCTTGTCCTCCGCTCTCCTTCCTGAACCCCTGTCTGCCCTGCCACTCTTGTACCAAGTCGTATTCCTCAGCACCATTTGTTTTTGCTTGGCACAAGCTTTTTTCCTGCTCCTTCAAAGCAAAGAGTGAGCCCCAGGGCTGAAAGCTTGCCATTTACCGGAAGATTAATATCAAACTTAAGAGTTGCATTTGGCTTAAAGGCTCATTTGAAGCCTATAGAACCAGAGAAGTGTATGTTCAGCCCGCAGCTGGGTGCCAAGTGTAGGAGGTCTGACCTGTGATTTGTAGGAACATCCTATAAATCACTACAGCCGTCCCCACATCCCTGCAGGCTGCTGCAGAGGAGGAGCCTGGTGTCCTCTCTGCATGTTTGCTTCTGCCCTTCTAGCTGATACCATCTTTCCTGAATTCTTGGACTCTCTGGAGATTAACACAGTTCCTGACTTTAACTCCCCGCACCCTGACCTGTGCTGATCCTTGAAGACCAAATGGGTTTCCCGTCATCTTCTCCCTTTCCCAGTCCTTTCCGTTGTTCTTCCTCAGGAGTTCTGCTGTGCTTGTTTCCTCTTCAGCAGTGCGGCTCAGGCTCAGGTTAGTTTCGCATAGTGAACGCCTTTGGCCAGCTCCTAAGTGTTCTGTGACGCACACCTCAGCTCAGCCCTGAGGTTAGCACTGCAGTGGGATGTTCCTGACTTCCAAGGCTCTGTGTGCAGCAGATCCAGTTGCTGACTTGGCAGTCTCTGGGCAACCAGAAGTCCCTGGGTCCTGGGTTGCCTGCATGTTCCATACTGTATGTGCATGCATAGCAGAGGAAAATGTATTACTTGTTTTGAAAGCTATTTGATTTAGGAAAAAAAATATAGCCGGGCGGTGGTTATGCACACATTTAATCCCAGCACTCTGTGAGTGCCAGGCCAGCCTGGTCCACAGAGTGAGTTTGAGGACAGGCTCCAAAGCTACAGAGAAATCCTGTCAACAAAAGAAAGAAAGGAAGGAAGGAAGGAAG
>NW_004949108.1:3893032-3893570 GCF_000317375.1 Microtus ochrogaster | reverse complement strand
AAGGAAGGAAGGAAGGAAGGAAGGAAGGAAGGAAGGAAGGAAGGAAGGAAGGAAGAAAAGGAAGGAAGGAAGGAAGGAAGGAAGGAAGGAAGGAAACAAAAATAGTTCAGTAAAAGTACATGTTTCTAGTTTTGTTTGAAACATAAATTTAAGCTGCTATAAAGATTATATGAATGCCTAACCTACCTTTCAATCCTGGCAGTTATTTTCTTTCAAAAAAATTTATAAGAAAAATCCTGTATTTTTGCTTGCTTATCAAATCAGCAAATTATACTTACTAAATATTTTAACATTTATTATTTAATTTAAAAATTGGAAAGTATTTTTTAAAATGCCTAGTCCCTACACATAGGGCAGAGTTAAAGCATGGCAGAAGAGGTAGGTGTACTAGGGAGATGGCTCCATGGGCAAATGCTTGCTGTGCAAGTATGGGGACCAAACTTAGGACCTTTAGCATCCATATAAGTATCAGGTGCAGCCGGGCGGTGGTGGCGCACGCCTGTAATCCCAGCACTCGGGAGGCAGAGGCAGGCGGATC
>NW_004949108.1:3878531-3892478 GCF_000317375.1 Microtus ochrogaster | reverse complement strand
ACACACACAAAAAAAAAAACCAAACTAAACCAGAGACTATTGTCTAACCTGCACTAGTGCTTCTGTTTTAAGGGCTGAGGTTTGATCTTCTCTATGATCACAGCACAAACCTGGGTTGATACTGTAAATGCCATGGCTTTGGTCCACAGTGCCCATATACAACAGCAGTGGGTGAGGGTGGCCAGCAGACTAGGCTCTGCTCTTCCTGGACAGCCAGGTGTACAGATAGTCAAGTTCCCTTTCTCTCTGACATGCGTGTGACACACACATCCGTCTTTCTTCATGGTGACCATGTCTCCATGTAGCTTTATATAGTATGTGGAACATGATATTCCCGTGGGGCCACGTTGTTCTCTGTTGATATATCCCAGTGCCTGGGCCTTGGCTCTCTTCCCTCCCTCTCAAGGCTAGGCACACTTGGCTCAGAGCCTGCCTTTCTGTCTGTATTCGCTCCTGGTAACCCAGCGCCCTGGGTCTTTATGACCAGCCACCAGACTCCTCTCCAGCCTTCTCTGTGTCTGATATGTTATCCTGTCTCCTGAGTGCTTCCACCTGGATGTCTCCACTGTGTACCGCGTGTCCATGCAGAGCCTCAGCAGCAGCCCTTCGCCTGTGTTTGGCTCCCACAAACTTTCCTGGAGTATTCATCTTGGCCTCTTAACCCATGTCCCACGTTCATCCGGTCTCACTGTGTTGTCTAGGCTGGCTGCTAACTTTGAGTTGTCCTTACCTCAGCCTCCAGTATTCTAGGATTACGTGTGTACACTCCCATAGCTGGCTTTGCAAGCTGTTTTCCATGCAACAACTAGATTGACTTTGGCAGTAAAAATACAAGTGAAACAAGTATAAATCAGTCCTGCACTCTGCTTTAAACTGGTCCAGTAGGCGATCCGTTTGCTCAGAATAATGTTCATAATGCCTCATGTAGTTTACAGTGTTCTGTATGACAGACAGAAAAGGCTAGAGACCAGATTCTCTGTCTCATCTCCCTGTGTTCAGAATAGATCTTGGTAAAACCATTTCTACTTACAGGAATCACCAAATGGTCAGACCAGATTGCCAGCCAAGCCAGCCATATATAAACCAAAATCCAAACATGAAGTTGTTAGAGGGGAAATTGTTTTCTGGGCGGGCGGCTTCTGGTGAGCTGGTTAGGTTTTGTGGGCTTGACTCGAGCTGGAGTGACCCAGAAAGAGGGAATCTTGATTGAGGAATTCATTGCCTTTATCAGGTCAGCCCGTAGGCAAGGCTATGGACATTTTCTTAATTAATTACTGGTGTGGAAGAGTCCAATCCACTGTGGGCAGTGTTCTCCTTGGGGAGGTGCTCCTGGGTGGTATAAGAAAGCAGGCGTGGAAGCACATACCTTTAATCCTAGCACTTGGGAAGCAGAAGCAGGCAGATGGGTTTCTATGAATTCAAAGCCAATCTTGTTTCCATAGTGAGTTCTAAGCTAGCCAGTGCTGCAGAGTGAGACCCTGTCTCAGAAAGAAAGGAAGAGAGGGAAAGATGTGGGGGAGGTAGCTGAGCAAGCCACATTTCTCCATGGTTTCTGCCCCTGCTTCCTGATTTCCCTCAATGTTGAACTGTGGTTAAGACATGTAAGGCAAATAAACCGTTTTCTCCCTGAGTTGTTTTCAGTCATGGTGTACATCACAGAAGTACAAGGCAAACTGGGACACCTGCACACAAGGCCTTGTACATGCTGGATAAGCGTTCTACTGTCACATCCCCAGCAGTCTGAACAGAAAAATGAAATTTGGAACAAGGAACTTAGTACTGCTGCTTCCTTGGAGTCACCTGTGGGAGCCAAGGCGCACGGAGCCAGGACTAGCTAGCCTGAGTGAGGTGCATTTTAGGAGACGTTTGCCCACGTCTGTCTGTAGAGTGTCTCCAAGAGACCTTCAGAATTGTTCAGGCATAACTTTTCAAAAGTCTATGAGGCTGACCCTTGCGCAGACAGAACCAAAAAAGTACCTGGAAATTTTAACAACCCACTAATTAAGCTAAGGAACAGGTATGTTTCACAACCAGATCCTAGGAGAAGTCTGGGAAGGTAGGAGTTCACATGGATCAAGTTACACTGAGTGAAAATGTGCAGGCACGGAAGAAGCACAGTTGTGGAGGGCTAACTGGCCACCAGACAACCCAGTCGTTTTGTGTTGCTTCTAGCTGGCTGCCTGTGTCCTAACACACCAGAATCAAATCTTCTTGATTGCTGTACTCTAGACCAGGGATCTAGTGAGCACCAGCTATCCGAAGCTTTTGAAAACAAGGCTGTATTACAAAGCAGTGTGTCCAGCATTCTCACTGAACACAACTGAGTGGCTGTGGCATGGACCATGTGGCCTGCGAGCCCTCACATGCCCCGTTATGCCTACTTTACCTATTTCTCTGTGTTTCCTTCCCCCACCACATAAAACATAAGTTGAAGGGAAGTTGTTTCTTTTCCCCAGCACCCAAAGCAATTTTGTCTCACTGAATCTTCTGTGTTTAAAGTCCATGAGCAAATACCTGTGAGAAGTCTGACCAGATGTTGGGAACTCTAGACAGTGGCTGCATATTTTGACAAGGAAGATTTGCAGTACTTTAGCTGTCTTTAGAGCAGATTGACATTTTGCATTAGTTTTCTTCTGCTATTGTTACCGAAGTACAGAAGCTGACCCTAGCCGGGTGGTGGTGACACACGCCTTTAATCCCAACACTCAGAAGGCAGAGGCAAGTGGATCTCTGTGAGTTTGAGGCCAGCCTGGTCTACAAGAGCTAGTTCCAGCTAGGAATGTTACACATAGAAACCCTACTTCAAAAAAACCAAAAGATAGATAGATAGATAGATAGATAGATAGATAGATAGATAGATAGATAGATAGATAGATAGATAGACAGACAAACTCTTATAAAGATTCTTAAAGGAATCACAAACCTCACCTTTTATACTTGAAAATCAATCAGCTCTTCTTTAAATCTCTAGGGTGCAGACCCACTCATCAGTAGTTTCTTATCTCAGGAGTTTGAGGGCAGGAATGGGTATAAGGGTATAAGGAATTAATCATCACCTTCGGTCATCTACCATTCCTGGCAAGAAAGGCATTTCAGCTAATGATAACTGGGCTGTGTTGTTCTTGTTCCCTGACCTCACTGAACTCTGTGCCTTTCTAAAACTTCAGATTTTCTTCTTGGGTTTCTCACCTCAAAGCTATTTAACAAAAACATCTTAATCTAAGTTATTTTCAAAGCTTTGTTTCAACTATGATGCTCTCTGAAACCTGTGAACACCTCTCCCAACATTAAGGTTAAAAGAATTTAAGCTAGCTGGGATACTGGGACTTAGTTGTTTTTCTTAGTCATTAACCTAAGTCACAGTCTATGTGGCTTCTCAATAGAAACTCATGTGTTCTAGCTGTGTGACACTTGTTTTATTTTTAAATCATCAAAAACTGACATTATTTTTATGTACTAGATAGTACAGCTTATGAAGAAATCATTTTCATAATAATCCACAGATAAAAGTGCCTCCAATAGAGCAGGCTATTTGCATGAGGTAAACACACTACATTACAGGCAGTGGGGATCTCTGCACATCCAATTGCACCATGGCAGATACCAGAGAAGGATGGCAGCAGCATACACGTGAAGGCACAGCAGAACCGAAAGACATTCTGGGGTCTGTGCTCTCAGGGCCTTTCCTATCTGAGATTCACCCGACAGAGATTTGCCTCATTGTGGGATGAAACCTGATCTTCAATTGCTACCTGCTGATCCTCTGACATAGCCGCCAGCACTTTTACAAGGAACCTGAAAGCCAAGGCTATGCAACTTCTGCTGTCTGTAAGGATATGCAGCTTTTGCTGTCTATGAGGATATGTATAGCATTTGCTGTTTTTTATTGAAGTTTCTGCAGGGTACAGTTGCCATTATGATTCATGTGTGAAGACTCAACATAGTCTTTGCTTTTCTGTGTGTGTGGATCTGTGCTATTTCCTGGAGTGGCTGAACATGTTGTTCAGTCTCCTTCCTAAGCTCTGGGGTCCAGTCTGCATGATGGGCCCTGTAGATTCAAATCAGCTCACTGCCAGCAACACTGGCTTATTGTGAGTACTAACTTGCTATTCTAGAGAGCTCCCCAGATGAGCTATCTATTGGCATATCAGTATGTACTAAAACTGCTGTTACCATATTAGTGTGCATGTAAATTGTGGCAGTGATTGATGGTATTTTCCTATAAAAGGCTCATTGAACCAGAGGACCGTTGGACATGGTGACTGAAGTAATTTTGTTAGAAATTGCTATTTTATAGGACTAGTAGCAACATAGTCCCTTGGTTTGGGGAAGTAGTGCCATAGGCAAAAACACTATCCCCCAGGGACTCTGCCAGCAAACAGAGGATGTACAAGACAGAACACAAGTAGACAGGTAGCTGCTGCGATGCTCTCCCCACTCACTACAGGTGGTCGAGTGTGCTTTGAAGGGAGGAGGAAGCTTTTGAAGCCCAGAACAGAGAGCAGGAAGAAATCTTTGAGGTTGCCCAAGCCAGCTTCTTGATTTATAGCTGAGGCACCGGGTTGTTTGTTCAAGGTCAGAAAGCATTTGTTAGCAGCTCTGGACTAGGGGTGCTTTCCTAACTCTATATCACTCTTTTTTGGTTTTTCGAGACAGGGTTTCTCTGTAGCTTTGGTGCCTGTCCTGGAACTAGCTCTGTAGACCAGGCTAGTCTCGAACTCCCAGAGATCCGCCTGCCTCTGCCTCCCGAGTGCTGGGATTAAAGGCGTGCGCCACCACCGCCCGGCTGTATCACTCTTATTTTAGAGTTAGATAGAGCTGAGTGAGTGCTGGCCGAGCCAGAGTCACTTTCCTTTCTAAGCCATGTCTGGTCAGGGTGAGAGTGGGGAGCCAGAGCATGGAGCGCATCTTTTGAGCTCTTTCAGTTAGGGGTTGTCCTTTGCCACTCCCTGGGCACCTGTCTTCCACTAACCTTGAACTGGGAGAGCATTTTTTTAGTGGCGAGTACTCGTATGATCCCCCATTCCTTTCCCTCCTACATCCAGAATAGTGCTAGAGACCATCATTGTTGGGAGCGTGGAGAAAACAGACGTGCCATTATTTCTGTTGTGTTCTGTGGTTGAGATGAACACAGCACAAAGTGACGTCACAATGGAGTGCCCCTGGTCACTTCAGATAACAGGATTTTGGACATGAACACAAGTCATCTGCTTATACGGTGCTGCTCCAAGAGGGAATGCTCCAGAAGGCTTTTAAAGTTGCTTGTGAAAAAAAAAAAATAAAGTTGCTTGTGTTGTGTGTAGTATTAGGGATGGAACCTAGGCTCTTACACACGCTAAGAAGCCTGTTACTGCTAAGCCGCAGCACCAACCCTTTTTTTTTGTGTTTTATTTTGAGATATGTTCCTGTTAAGTGTCCAGGCTAACTATGAATTTTATCTATAATCCAGGCTGAGCTTAATATCAAGATCCCCCTGCCTCAGTCAGCCAAGTGGCTGGCACCGTAGGTCTGTGCTTCCAGGACCAGCTTGTTTTCTATGAGGCGGGGTCTTCCCTTGCTGGCCAGCTCTAAATCCTTTTGCCACCTTCCACATGTTATGGCTGCATGTGCCGTCACATTACCCGTGACATTTTGTTCCCCACTGTCTGTGTTAGAGCTTACATTCTTTTAAGATTTGTTTTTGTGTGTGTACATTTGGGATTTGCCTGTGTGTATGTCTGTGCAGGTGTCAGATCCCTGGAGCTGGAATTACAGACAGTGTGAACTGCTGTGAGGGTGCTGGGAATTGGACCCAGGTCCTTTGGAAGAGCAGCTCTTAACCGTTGAGCCATCTTTCCCGCTCCTAAGTTTAAACCAATGAAATTAAAGCTAAGAAATATTAAATATAATAGCTGGACTAAACGGGGGGTTGGGAGATTTAAAGATCCAGTGGGAAAGTTCAGAACGGGCAAGGCAGACCTGAGCAACCACATCTGTGCAGAACAGCAGAGGGCTTTGGTCAGCTGTTGAAGTCCAAGAGCCTTAGAGACTCCCTGTGTGCGCAGGATGTATGACAAGGTGGGGCAGTGATGGGTTCTCCTGAATTCCCTGGTATTCACTGAGCTGTGTTTCTGTTAGTTGTGGTGTGGGGCAGACTCAGAAGGAAGTTTAGGAGTACAACCCATCTCATAAAGCATGTTTTCAAAATGTAAGGAGAGTGAGTTCTTAAAGGCAGTGTGAGTGAGGTGAGGAGGACACCAGCATACTGGACTGGGGAAATCTTCCGTCACTGACTGTGCTTGAAGAGCTCAGACCATGAGAGGGACACGTCTGAGCTACCAGGACAAAGAGAAGGCAAGTTTGAATGAAAAGACATGGTTCCCTTTATTTGAGTTAGAATTTGTCTGGAGAGATGGGTAGTTTTCAGAAATCTTGCTGTATAATAAATAAGGGGACACCTGCTGAATTTTAGCCTCCAAGGAAGGCAGAAAGGTGGAGCCAGGTCCGGGGGGAGGTTTGGAACAATGAGGGATCTCCTGGGCATTCACTTGGGAGGTGCTGCTAAGCAGCTCTTCTAGGCTAGGGAGAGTTGGAGTCTAAGTGCTAAATGCTTCCATTAACTTTTCCAACTAGCAAAAGCAGGGGAGTGTTCTTTTGCTTTTCCTAACTCGCCCAAGTCCATAGCTTTCCCTCGTAAGTGAACAGGATCTGTGTGTGAGCTTGCAGTCCAAGGCTGTGTGCTCTTGTTGGGTGCTGTCGTCCATTTATGTGTATAGCTGAAGTGAGGGGTAGCACTCGGTGTAGGTGGCAGTGTGTGCTCTGCCTTCAACTTTACACAGAGGAAACGGGAGCTTCCTGTTCTAATCTAAACACTCAGGCAGTGATAGTTTCTGTGACATTTTTCTTAGCAGAGGAAACCCTCTCCACTTCCCATCACAATTATTGGGCCACAAAAATAGCAGACATTCCTAAGGCATTAATGTGTGAAGATCAGGAAGTAATTTCCTTAGCATCCTGCCACATTTTCAAACATTCACTTCAGTTCTGATTGGGTTAAAAATACTGGGTTAAAACGGATCTCTGTGAGTTCGAGACCAGCCTGGTCTACAGAGCTAGTTCCAGTACAGGCTCCAAAGCCACAGAGAAACCCTATCTCCAAAAAAAAAAAAAAAAAAAAAAAAAATTTACAAGTGGAAATATTTGATACACCTACGGCATATATTAATGCATCAGGTGATTCTTGTTTTTGCTTAAGTGGGCACATGTCAGGCCGTTCATTCTTCCATGAATGACCTCCTGTCTGACTGCGGTTTGAATCTGACACCCAAGGCCTTGCCTACAAGCTCCGTTCTTCCTTCCATCTTGGGGCTTTCCAGGCTGATCTCCCTGCTGTCACTTGGATGGCAGAGGTGGCGCTCAGCGTTTGCACAGGGATTGGCTTCACCTTCTGAGAATGTCGGACTGGAATGTGTGTGTGTTGTCTTCCATTAATGTGCCCAGAAGCTGTGTTTTCTTTTCTTAAAAATAGAAGACAGAGGGCTAGTGACACAGCTGAATGATAGAGAAATTTGGGCATACACGAGACAAAGTAAGGGAACTGTGAGAGTGGTACTGTCTGTCCTCCCGTCAGTGGCCCAGTCCCAGCAAATCTTCTAACATTCATCTCCATGAGAGAGCAGCTTTGTGTGGCTTTGCTTTTTTCTTATTTATTTATGTATGTATTTATTTATGTATGTATATATTTATTTATTATTTAAGACAGGGTCTTGCTGTGTAGGCTGGCTGACCTTTGAGATAGTCTCAGTTGTGTTTCCTAGGCTGACTTCCAACTCCATTTCTGAAGCAATCCTCCTGTCTCGGCTAAATATAGTATTACCCTCTTACAGAACTAAGGTGCACACACCTGTATACTCAGCTTGATATAGTGCTGCCCTCTTATTGAACTGAATGGTATTCTTGACGGAAAGGTCAGCATGTCTGTCCTTATTTCTTGTATATCTGTCCATGAGCATATGTCCTCATTCATCTGGTCATCACTAGATTTGGACCAGTTTCTAGCTCACAGAACCGTGAGAATGACATCATCCTCTTATCTGCCTTCCTATCAGTATTCTGTATCATCTGTACATCTCTCTCACTTGCTGAAGCCGCCCTTGACTCCATCATCAGCCTGTGTCCATAACTTGCATTAGTTGGTTACCCGAGGTAGATTTTCACAAATGGATGATGTCATTGGTTACCATGAACGATGATGTCCTATGAAAAACCCGTGTACTCCTTCTGTTCCTCCCTCTCTCAGTCTTGCTGGCCCCCCAGGAGCCAATGACCTCTTAATTGTATTCATAATGTTGCCCCTTTTTTCTGGAATATACAGCAGCCATCTACCACATAGTTGTTCCACATTGTCTTTTCCCATAGTGACTTCATAGCTTCTCAGCTTATTTCTGTTCACTATGACAAACCTGTGTGGATATGAACAGTCCATTACACCTGCTAATTAGGGAGTAATTTGCCTGTTGCTGTGACAAAAAGGCTAGTCACATTGTGTCCTTAGTGAAGGGACAGGGAGGGAACCGCTGGTGCTCAGCTCTCTCTCCTCAGCCTCACTGTGGGATGCACTGCCAGTGTTCAAGTGGATCTTTCTCAGTACATGTGCGTGCACATGCACATGTGTGTGCATACACACACTCACACACACACACACAAATGTTCAGGTGGATCTTTCTCTGTATACACAAAAAGCACACATGTGCACATCCATTGTGTCTGTGCTGATGAAGCCTCCCCCTCCTTCCCTTTCTCCTTCCCCAGTGCCCTCTCCCATTCTCCTTTCTCATCCTTCTTCCATTTCCTCTCCTGTTCTGAGTGTAAGATTTCATTGTGAGATTATCATGTTGTTGGTTGATTGGTTGGTTGGTTGCCATTTCACCCTGGCTTTATTTGGAGAACATGGAAGCCTTTTGCTGGGTTTTAAATGTCTTCTTCAGGCTTTCCTGGTCACTGTGCATGTCCCCCTGGAGATAATGAGTCACCATTAAGGGGACAAAAGATTGACCTTCCCAGTATAACACTGTGAGAAAGTGTTGTAGAATTTTTAATAGTTTTATTCATAGCTTTGTCTTCTAAGGTTTCCTTCCCTGGATGTTTTTGTATATTATATCTCGTACCCTTGGTTTACAGACTTCAGGATTGATTTAGAAAGCACAGAGTATGTGCCGAAAACTTATTAGCATATCCTTTGTTGGCAAGGAAGTCAGGTAGAACGGAAGCACTGGAGTGCTGACAGCCAAGGACGGCGTACTAAACCATCTGTGATTCTTGGCAGAATAAAACGACAAGCCAAGATCTTGGGGGAGATCTCACTTCCAGGTGCATGATCAAAGAGATAACTCCATTTTCCAATGAGAAAGTTGGCCTAGTGCCTCTCATGTCCATGGGGTGTGTGAGGTTAGTCTGAGCAGTTAGGAAGGAAAGTGTAAGAGGAAAAGGCTGTGAGGAGGGGGACGTCGTTCCTGTCTTGTTACTGCAGGCTCTGGGTGTGAACTCTAGGAAGCTCTGGAATTCAAATGCAATATGATATAAAAATCTGTTGTGGTTTGCAGCCAAGGTGCAAGGCCAGGCTCCTCAGGAAAAAGTGGATGGGGGAACCTTTAACTATCTGTCCTTCTCATTCAACTAACAGTGGACTTTGAAGAATGAGGCTGTGTTAACATTGCCCTCTTCCTCCTTGTTTGGTTTTTCAGTCAATATTGAAGGAAAATGGAAACCGAGGAGTTCTTCATGCTATTTAGTACGCTATTCATGGGGCTGGAAACATGGCTCACAATTAAACACCATACTACTCTTGCAGAGGACCCACATTTGGTTCCCAGCACCATGTAGGGCAGCTCACAGCCACCTGTAACTCCAGCTTCAGGGGCTCTGATGCTTCTTTCTAGCCTCCACAATACTGCACTCATATGTGTGAACCCATTCGTAGACACATACACACACACAATTTTTTAAACCTGAAGTCTGTGGGTCCTGTATGCCATTTATTTTTTTAATGCAAAGCAGAAAGAGATGTAATACTTTTCATTTTTACTTCATGAGCTATGTTTGAATCTCTCTCTCTTATTTTTGAGACAAAGTTTCTCTTTAGCCCTTGGTGTTGTAGAACTCCAGGCTGGAACAGGCTGGCCTCAGGCTCACAGAGTTCTTCTTACCTTGGACTCCAAGGCTATGCCTGGCTCTAAATATGTCTAATTTTAAATATCTGAGACAGATGATTTGATGAAGGCATTTCATATTTTTTAATAGGATATTTATTCACATAAACTAAGGGATTGGCTCGAGTGTCATTATGTGTCCCTATTTTCTAGTTTAGCAAGAGCGTCTTTAACAGCTTCCTTGACAGAAGTCTGAGCCTTCGAGCAATGTTAAATTTTAAAATGCAAAGGGGTGGGCTGATTCTGTGTCTTTCTGGTGAGCTAGGAAGCAGTGTTTCTCTAGGCAGTCTTCTCAGAGATGGAGTGGGGACCTTGGGTACTTGGGTCTTTCTGGCCTCTCTGTGGCTCAGCTTTGCCAGGAAGGACTGCTAGAAATTGACCCTAGAAGCAACCCATTGTCTCCCACCCAGTTTAGTCCCAAAACTTGAAAATATAGGAAAAGACTTAAAGATTGATAAAACTGTTAAGTCCTACGAAGCCAAACACTTAGGGCAGAAGGTGTTTCAGTACTCTTGGCACATGCTCCCTGGGATTCCTGCCAGAAATTTTTAACTGGGTCTAACTACAAGGGGCAGTCAGCGTAATCTAATTATGAGGAACATTCTTAAGAATGGGGACCTGGATAGGCCTGTAGATGGAGACTGGTGTTCATTTCCCAGCCGCCCAGACCTGAATAATCACACAGAAACTATATTAATTACAACACTGTTTGGCCAATAGCTGCCTGGACAGTCACCCAAAGTTCTTTTGTAACACTGGGGCATCCATCTTCAGCCTCTAGGCCTATAATATCTGGCAGACTTTTCAATAAAGCATGAAATTTGAAGATCTGTTCTGTCTTGTATTGGCAAAGTTTGTTACTTGGCTTTATTCTGTGTCCTGCAGAATGTCTGGCAGTTTCTTCTGTGAAGCAGGAACCCTGAAGGACCATCCTATCTTTTGGAATGTTCAGCAGTCCCTTTTCTGAACTTCTGTGGGTCCTGCATGCCCAGTTTATATAGCATACTGTCAAGCAGTCCAGGCAAGAACAGTTTCTTGCCCAAATGGCTAGCCTTGTCACATTGAAGGCAAATTCCATAATGAATTTCTTCAGTGGCCATCAACCTCTCTGAAGTAATTGCTGCTACAAGAAGTAGACGTGTCTCACTGTTGAGAAAAGTCTAAGTTCTTAAAACATTTTAAATGCCATATTCCACAGGTCTTTGAAAGGTTTGAAGAATACCTATTCATCTGAAATACATCTCTGTACATCTGAAAACCTAACTAGCATAAAAGTTTGTTTATTACAGATGACTATTAATCTGCATTTCTTAACTATACATTACATTTTCAAATGAGGTGTATAAACAATACTTTAAACAAGAGTTTTGGGAATCCCAAAACAATCATTTTGTGAATTAGGGCATTGTTTCCTCCAAACTGCTTTCTGCTGTTTGTTGGGCAAAGTATTTTTACTGTTCACAGAGACCTTTGAGGCAGGGGTCTTGTTCCATCAAACCACATTAGCCTGAAAGGAATCCACAGGTTCTCATCTTCTGTGGAAACAAAAGCAGAACCTCTTTTCCAAAGTAATATATCCTTAGACTCAAATTTTGAAGTCAAGATACCTTTAAAATATATATGTTGATTTATCTTAGCAGCTCCCAGAATCAAATGTCTCTCTGCAGTCAAAAAGTTCAAAGAAAACACAGTAATTGTATAATCCAGACTGTATTTTCATCTTTACATGGCTTTTTTCTCTATTTTTTATATTTATTATCTTTACTCTTTTAACCTATGACTGTCTATACTTGTTCTTCTTTCTCTCCTAAGCCCATGTACACTGTGCCCATTCAGAGGTCTTTTTCATCTGAATCTGTCTTACTGTGTTATTGTGTATCTGTAATCATTTTCTGACCAGGAGAGCTTTTTTTTTTTTTTAATTTCAACACTGTTTCGTCAGTAGCTTAGGTGTATTGTTAACTAGCTCTTACATCTTAATTTCTATTAATCTGTGTATCACCACGAGGCTGTGGCTTACTGGTAAGGTTCCCACACCTTTCTCTTTCTGCAGCTGTGTGACGTCTGCCTTCTTTCTCCCTCTATCTCTGCTTAGATTTCCTTCTTTGCTCTATTCTGCCCTGCCATAGGCCAAAGCCCTTTATTAACCAATGGTAATAAAACATATTCACAGCATAAACAGGCCCTCTGGCCAAAGCCCTAGAGATGTCCCCATCTGAAAGGCAGGAATGACAGAGGAGAATCCTCTAGTTAAGTGCACCATACAATCTTCATTAGATTTTTAAAAACAAGAACTTTATTAAGAACTCTAGTGTTTGCTTTTTAAAGGATATAATCTAGTGGCTTCTGTATATTCAGAATACTGCAGTGGTCACCACCATCTAACTTGAGAGTATTTCACACCAAAAGGAAGACTCCCTCTCTGTCTCTCTTCTCTCCCTCCTCTGCAGTCTCCTTCTGTCACTAGAGAGCCGTTTCTGAACATTTCATGTAAATGGTTAGTTTGGTTTTTACCTGTTTTCAGGGCCCATCTATGCTGTGGTGTGTTACTTCCTGCCAAGTGATAGATTTAGTTCGTTCTGTGTGTATAATGCTACTCTTCCCCCATTTGTTAGTCTCTGAGTATCTTTATGACTTCACGCAGGAAGCTCTTTCTATTCTCCCATCTCTGGCACATGGTGTGTCCCCTCAGCTTCCCCTCAGACCCATGTCTTGTCATTTGTTGTTGTTGAAAACTAGAAACTTTAAAGAGTATGTGGATATTGTGGACCTTCGCTCACCCCACCGAGTTTGTTGTTGCTTGTTTGGTAAGGCTCCTGGGCTAACTATAAAGTCTGCTTTCCTTGTTATATGGAGCTCCAGAAGTCTCTGTTTGCCTTGCTTAATTGTCAGTTAATGATTGAACAGAGATTTCTTTAAATGCCTGGAACCAGCAAGTCTCCCAGCCTCTATCAGAGCAATCTTGTAAATGCAAGTCAGATCATGTCAGTCCTGTGCCAAGGCCTCTGATGGCTTCTGTCTCGCTAAGTAAAGGAAAAGTAAGGCTTGCAGTGACCTGCAAGATGACCCCTTTTGGCTGTACCTGGCACGTCTTTTTGCTGACCTCACATAGGACAGGGAGTTGCCAGATGTGCTCTGCAGTCTCTCTGTTTGGGTCTCTGTTCAGTCACTAAAGTTAGGGGTGCCCTGCCCACCTCCGCTTCATCACATGTCTCTGCCCATTTTCCCCTCAGTGCCTGTTCACAGTGTAACAATTTCCTCATCTACAGTTCTCTTAATGCAGTTTAGGCTGCGGTGGGGTGGGGTGGGGTTCTGCTTAGCTTTACTCTCTTTCTCTATGTTGTTGGAAGTGGTTTTCTTTTCTTTCTTTTTTTCGAGACAGGGATTCTCTGTAGCTTTGGAGGCTGTCCTGGAACTAACTCTTGTAGACCAGGCAAGCCTCGAACTCACAGAGATCCTCCTGCCTCTGCCTCCCAAGTGCTGGGATTAAAGACGTGAGCTACTGCCACTCGGCAGAAGTTGTTTTCACTTGATGGTCTTGGCCATCTTTAGCAATCCATTCTTGTGTAAGAATGAGGCAGTGGAGTGTTGCCTATAGATCCTGTGTGAGAGTGAGGCTGTGGCTGTTCCTGGGGATCCTGTGTGAGAGAGAGGCCATCCGTGGTTGTTCCTGGGATCCTGTGTGAGAGTGAGGCCATCTGTGGCTGCACCTGGGATCCCGTGTGAGAGTGAGGCCATCTGTGGCTGCACCTGGGGATCC
>NW_004949108.1:3869469-3878371 GCF_000317375.1 Microtus ochrogaster | reverse complement strand
AGGCCAGCTGTGGCTGCACCTGGGGATCCTGTGTGAGCATGAGGCCATCTGTGGCTGCACCTGGGGATCCCGTGTGAGAGTGAGGCCATCTGTGGCTGTACCTGGCGATCCCATGTGAGAACAAGGCCAGCTGTGGCTGCACCTGGGGATCCTGTGTGAGCATGAGGCCATCCATGGCTATTCTTAGGGATCCTCTGAGAGTGAGTCTGTGACTGCACTTGGGGTTTCTGTGTGAGCGTGAGGCAGTGGGATGCTGCCTGGGGAAGCCCCATGTGACCTTTTTTTTTTTCCCCTGGAAGTTTTCCTCTTGACTTTTTTGAACCAATTTCCAGATACCAAGACCTAGGACCTTCTGGGCCCTTTGGCTTTCTCCAGAGAATACCTCCTAGGTTCTTCCTGAAGTAGAAGCACAGTCGTGCATGCTTGGCCTCTGGCATTCAAGGGACTAGGAAGGGCCCTGACATCTAGACCAGCTGTCATTTCAGCTCCACGGCTTGAGTCACTTGCCCCTTTGTTCCATACAGCCCCGTAGCCATGTGCTGCAGCTCAGGGTTCTCTTCCAGAGTTATGTCCTCTGGTGACCTTAGAGGTGTTTACTAGCCCCTGCACCTACTTCCTTGTGTCCCAGATGCACCGAGGGACTGTATCTGCCCCCTTCTCACTGCCGCCCGCCTTTGCATGCTCTTGCCAACCACTTGTATTCTCCAACACAACAAGGCTTGAGGTTGGAGCAGCCTTACTCACTGAAAGCTCCTTGTGGTTCTTATATTGATGTTAATTTTGTATTTAACTGTTTTCCAGGGATGTCGTCTCCCCTGGCTCATGAATGCAGACATGCTGCCTCATGCTCATTTGTACTTTCAGAGCCTTGCATAGACTAGCTCTCCCTTGACTATCAGACGGGGAGAAAGCACCCTGTTTACAGGGTCTGTTTGTTTCACTTGGCCTTATTTTTCTTATTAATTTCAGTGTCTAAACTACATTTCTAAACCAAATCAAGATTAAATTACAGCCGGGCGATGGTGGCACACGCCTTTAATCCCAGCACTCGGGAGGCAGAGGCAGGCGGATCTCTGTGAGTTCGAAACCAGCCTGGTCTACAGAGCTAGTTCCAGGACAGGCTCCAAAGCCACAGAGAAACCCTGTCTTGAAAAACAAAAAAACAAAACAAAAAAAAAAAAAGATTAAATTACAGATCATTTTTCTCTTTTCCCAAAGTAAGCCTTGCAGTGAAGTAGTCCAGGTCTGTGATTCTAGCACCTGAGGGGCAAAGGTAGGATGATTATTAGTTCAAAGTCATCTTCTTGTACACTATGAGTTGAGGCCAGCCTAGGCTAAACTTGTTCCCAAGAAATAAAACAAGTCTTAAGCCCTGAAGTTAAATCATAGTGATATTAATCTGATTCTTAGGAACAGGGGACAAAAGGCTACAGCAGAGCAGTGCACCTTTGAGTGACTAACAGTTGCTCAGGTTAATGCATGTAAACTTGGATGTTCAGTTAGGCAGCTCATTATGCTGCAAACACAATTACATGCTCAAAGACAGCCCCTCCCTTTGGCTCACCCAGTCTGTGATGCTCATTAAGCCTCAGCTGTCAGAATTGAAAACACATACAGGGACAGTGGATCATGTAGCTAACATAGAGTAAGCTGTAGGAGGAAATTTTCTTCTGAGTTTGTCTTAGAGTTGAACATCATAATTTACAAAAATCTATTCTCTCTCCTAAAGAATCATGCTGTAAAGCATAAAAATTATCATGAATAAAAATAGTCTATAATATTTGTATTATAGCTTAACTAAATTTAGTATATATTTACTACATGGACCTGTATTTAGTATGTATATTTTTATTGTAGTACAGTGTCTTCATCTCTTTCTTACCTGTAATTTTTATATTAAAAAAAGCCTTTCTTTTTTATAACCGACCTGACTCCTTAGAGCGCAAGCTTGACCTAGATTGACAATGATGAGGTTCTTTATTTTATCTTTATTTTGTCCCAAATAAGTAGTATGAATATATGTGACTCTTCTGTAGACATTCTCAATGGGTTTAATAATGGGCCACTAACCCAGAATCCACTGAGATTTCATATAACCTATGGTATATTTACTGTATTATTATTTTTTAAGATGCCAGAAATTCTGGGCTGTAATTCTGGCTCCAGTTGTTTGCGATAAAGATGCACGGCTTCACAGTGAGAATAGCAGCTTCCTATCTGGACCTAAGTTTAAGCCCCACTGGGTCTGACTTTACCCCTTGAAGTCACCAGTGCTGGTGGTGATCGTAGCTCTAATCTCAGAATTTGTATTTCTGTCTGTTTTTAGAATATCTTGAAAACAGTTAAAATAACTGAGTAGTTAACTCATATGACTGCGGAGTGATAAACTTATTCTGTAGTCCAACTTGGTCTTGCTGGGAGTCAGCATAGTTTTTTATTTTTATTTACTTTGTCCATATTTATGTTTGTGGTTACTCAGATCTGGAGGTCAGAGGACAACTTTTTCCACCATGTGGGTACCATGCTTATCCAATTATTAGTTCAAAGTCATCTTCTTGTACACTATGAGTTGAGGCCAGCCTAGGCTAAACTAGATGGAACTCAGGCGTCAGGCAGCCTTTGCCCACCAAGCATCTCATCCCTTAGCATCTAGAATGTGTTAAGTGCATTCTCTGCCACTGAACTGCAGCTCCTAGCTCAGAAAACATGACATGATTGATGGAATGATAATGTCCATTGGTTGTTTTTTTTTTAAAGTAAGTTTTCCTCACGTTGTAAAACCAAAACTTTGTAAATCAATATATCTCTAAGGATTAGTTGACATGTAATGTTATGCCTTGGAAGACAGCAGGGGACTTTGATGTGTTAATATGCAGTCATTGTAAGCACAGCAGAGACACGACCATGGTTTTTGCAACTTAATGGTAGACCTATAAAAAAGTGCTGGCTTGGATAAGCATGCAGTTACCTTTTGTAAGCTCCTCTTCCTACGGTGACTGTGAGGTTTTCTCTGAAAAGGAAGTGGGATATGTGCTTAATAAAGTCACCACTAGGTTTAATTTTGGTTTTCGTGGGAATATTTTCTCCTATAGAATGTAATGTCCACAAGTCTGATTGTAGAGATTGTTTATCATAAGTAGACCTGTTTCCTGAGAGACAGATTAATACAGCTCCATGAAAATCCAGGTATTCAATCAAAAGGAAGGTCACAGACATGACAAGGGTCTATAAGAAGGCTCAGTAAGTAAAGGGTGCCTGTCACTAAGCCTCACAACCTAATCTTGATCCCTGGAACACTCATGTTGATAAAAAGGGCCATTTTCTGCTGATTGTCCTCTGCCCTCCATATGACACCTTGCTCCCCCCTCCCCCCGCACACTAATTAAATAAATGTAATGATAATTTTTTAAAAAGAAGAGTGGAAAACTAAATTTAGAGCTGGTCTGACATTGGTCATCCCTTCCACCGTCCCGAAGAGAAGTCGGAGCTTGAAATCCATTCTTTCTTTGGTCGTCAGGTCCGACTCTATAGCTGTAGTTTTGTCACCTGCAGTCAGCGAGCTACAGATTGGAAATACTTGCAAAAACATGGTCTCCATCTTGAGTATATACAGACATGGTGCTGTGTGACAAAACTTTTCCTGGGGATACACAACACACACGTCTACCTACCCCAGATCAAAGTCCGGCTTGCAGGACCATGAGTTTTACTGGGGTTATTTACAGGAATACGGGTGAGGGGTTATTTACAGGAGCAGAAATTCCTCAGAAGACAACTGCATCACCAAAGCCTACCCTAGCACAGGTGACAGCTCAGTAAGTTGGGAACCCAGAGCACTGCAGAGGCCGCCAGCAGCTCACCAGGTTGGAGAGCGTCCTTCCCAGGTGCCTCTCTTGAGCTGAACCTCTTCAGGCAGGTCGGCTGCTTTCTGCTGCTTCCTTGTCTGAGAGACTCTTAGCCTCTGTTGTTTACTCTGACAGGAAGGAGTTTAGTGAATCCAGGCAGTTTCAGGGACTTTCCGGGAGCGTAGTGCTTCTCTTCAGAATGGACTGTTTCAGTCTTGGAGGAAACTGTTATATAACATTTGGGTTGGTCTCTTTGTTTAATTTGGGAGCTTTGAGGGTCACTTTGCCCTAAGGAATATACTATAATAATTATTTACATAGCCCTTATTATTTGTTTGCTTTTTTGGTTTTTCAAGATAGGGTTTTCTGTGTAATCCTGGCTATCCTGAAACTTGCTTTGTAGACCAGGCTGGCCTCGAACTCACAGAGATCCGCCTGCCTCTGCCTCCCAAGCACTGGGATTAAAGGTGTACATCACCATTGCACTTATATCATATTAACTTTTAAAATGAGGAGTTTTTTTATGTGTATGTGTGTGTTCCTGCATGAGTTTATGTGTACCACATCTGTGTAGGAACCTGAGAAGACTGGGAGGGGGGGGGGGCAATAGGTTCTCTGGAACTGGAGTTACAGGCATTGTGAGCCATCTGATGGAACTCAACCCAGATCCTCTGCAGTAGCAATAAACACTCTCCAGCCCCACCCTATACCAAAATTTAAAAAAATAAAATAAAATATTATACCGGGCATGGTGGCACATGCCTTTAATCCCAGCACTTGTGAGGCAGAAGCACACGAACCTCTTGAGTTCAAGACCAGCCTGGTCTACAGGGTGAATTCTAGGACAGCCAAGGCTACACAGAGAAACCCTATCTTGAAAAACAGAAAAACAATTTAAAGTATTACTTTCATAAATAATCTACAGATGGACTTTCACAGTGATGGGGACTGAGCACATCTGCTCAGCAGACCTTTACTGTGATTTAAAACATATTGGAGGACACTTCCAGTTTACAGGCATAAGCAGGCTGCTTCATCAGCACCTGCATGGTTTGATGTAGGCAGGAGACTTGGAACTGGTCTCCTGATGGCACCAGGAGTCTCTTGCACCACAGTCAAAATAGATCTGACGTTCACCGAAAAATGATCTTATATCTAACAGTTTTATAAGACACATAAATGTTTTCATCTGAATAAGAAAAAGAGACCGTTTGGAAATAGTTTTGCCAGACATTTTCAATTGTAAAGCCTGCATGTGTACAACCCGTACGCACTTTGTCCCATACTTGCTAAGCATCTGCAGCTTGGGAGACTGGCCTAGGTACTAAAGAATTCAGCATTAAGAAAACCAATGAGGGGCTCACGTCTCTGTGGTTTGGGCCTCAGGACCTTATGTTATAGAATAGCGACAGTGGAGCCCTTCTCTCCTGTCCAAAAGAAGAAAGGCCTGCTGGGAACACTTTGCTCCTTCGGGTTCACTGCTGCTGGACGAGCCCTGTGCTTGAAAGGGTAGAAGCTCTTATCAGCTCTGCCAGGACCTGTGAGAAGCTAACTCATCACTGGGTTTATTTCAGCTGAGATTCCTGCAGATGCCTTTGGACTCGGTTCATTGCTGTATGTGCCTAGGGTGTGTGCACACGTGTGTGTGGGGAGGAGGGTGGTATGTGTACTTATGTGTACACTATCTATATTTTTGACTGGGGGTAAAGTTTAAACTTCAGAAGGATCATGGCCAAGAAGCAAGCACTCTGTGTGTTGTAATGTTGAGTATAGGTGTCTATTGATCACAAGCACTCTGTGTGTTGTAATGTTGAGTATAGGTGTCTATTGATCACAAGCACTCTGTGTGTTGTAATGTTGAGTATAGGTGTCTATTGATCTCAAGCACTCTGTGTGTTGTAATGTTGAGTATAGGTGTCTTGATCTCAAGGTTCCTCTATGCTCCTTAAGACTTGGTTTTCATGTTCTTTGCCCCATAGTCTCTATGATAGTGTATTGGAGCCCCCCCCCTCCACGTGCCACCTTTAATTGAAAAGGGTGGGGGTTTTTTGCTGTTGTTGTTTGTTTGTTTGTTTTTTTCGAGACAGGGTTTCTCTGTGGTTTTGGAGCCTGTCCTGGAACTAGCTCTTGTAGACCAGGCTGGTCTCGAACTCACAGAGATCCGCCTGCCTCTGCCTCCCGAGTGCCGGGATTAAAGGCGTGCGCCACCACCGCCCGACTTTGAAAAGGGTGTTAACAAGAGCTGTTCTCCTTTGTTTTGCCTTTTCCTCCTACCATCCCAAAAAGTTAAAACCTGATTTCATAGCTTCCATTATGGTTCTGGTTTCTCCCCTGTATAATTACTGCTGAAGTAAATAGGTGTCAGGGAAGTTCCACAGTGCTGACCCTGGGTTCTGGGTTCACTTGTCTGTAGTATCCCCAGGGAATGAGCACATTTCCCGCGAACTAAGTACTGATCTCAATGGGTGTAGCCTGGTGCAGGGAGAGATACTGTCAGCACTAAAACACTACCCAGCAATCATAGTGTTGTAGGGAGGAGTGGGATCATGTTGTATTAGCTTGCCGTAAGCTCTGCCCGGGCTCCTAGCCTTTCCCTGGGCCGCCTAATGGTTATTTACTTTAGGTCAGGCCTGACGGAGTCTGGGTATGAAAATAAAAGTGTAGGTACTAACTATATACAGTATTTTTGGTGTACTAAGGTTTATTTTAGACTGGCTAGGACCGTGCTTGTTTTTTTAATGAGAACATTTAAAATCTCTTACACTCTCAACCGTTGTTGAAAATATAATACATTGCTATTGGTATAGTCTAGAATTCAATTTTGTATGTGTTTATGTGTGGGGAGGGTTGAATACCCACGTGTGTGCATATGTGTAAAGGTCAGAGGTCAATCTCAGATATAAATCTTCAAGCGCCATCTTTTTTTTTTTTTTTTTGGACTATTAGGCTTCACTAGTGAGCCCAGGGGTCTGTCTTTCTCCATTTCCCCAGTGCAGGGCTTGCAAGCACGTGCTATGTGCCTGAGTTTGGGGGTTTGTTTTTGATCATGGGTTCTGAGGATCAAACTGAGATCCTCATTGTTCGGTCGGCTAAGTACTTTAATGATATTTAAATAGGCCACATAAAATTAGGATAGAATTATCAAGTAGTGAAAAATCTTGAAAGTGGGTAATGCTTACTTTAGACTTTTGTTTTTGTGGTCGACAAGCTTTTGTAAAATCCTGGTGCTAAATCTGTGTTATAGAGGTCTAGCACTCTTCAGTGAGTCACATGATGGGTAAAGGAAGAAACTATCTGAATTGCTTGTCTGTATTTTTATAGTTTAATGTAACAGTGTAATCTTTCCAGCCTAAATTCTCCTACTTTTTTACTCTTTTCCCACTATATTCTCTGCCATGTTTACATATATTGTAGCTATCTTTATTCTGAAGGAAACAAACACAGCTATGATTAAAGAACCCTGGCTCTAAGGTGTTGTGGTTGACAGTGACCTTCAATAACTCCCCCCAGGTTCTGGGTCCTGCACCCAGGTGGTGTTCATTCCTGGACAACTTGACAGAAGAGTTAGAAGAGAATCCAGAGAGCACAGTGTATGATGACTACAAATTCGTCACCAAGAAAGACCTTGAAAATTTAGGTAAAATGTGCTAAAAATTATCTTTGAAATTGTCTTGTTTCCACTTTTAGGAGTTTTAAACATTAGAATTGATTGAGCCATTTTTATCTGATTTTCCAAATGTCCCATTTCTGCCAAATTAGATATCAAAAATGTTCTAAATGATCAAATTTATAATCTCTACTCAGAAAAAGGCTTAGGGAAGTCCAGCTGGCCGACACTCCCTGTGCCGTCACTGGGAGCGGCTTTCTTTCAGCACACTGATGACCTGTCCAGAGAGTGGGTGCTCCCCAGGTCTCCGTGAGTGGAACGTGGCCTCGAGAATGTGATAAATGGAAACACAGTAACTCTGAGGTCTCGCAGACTGTACACAGGTGGTTCTTGGGTCTCTTTTAAATCTATTCATGAAGAACCTAATCCAAGGCTTAGGGTTCAAGCCTTCCAATAGAAAAGACTCTTCATGCAGACTGAACATTCCAACCGAAATCTGAAGTGCTCCAGAGGTCAGAACTTTCTGAGCACTGACTTGACACTCCAATGTTTTAGGCTTTTGAGCCTAGATTTTTAAATTAGGAACTCAAAGCTTTCAGTGACTATAGTGACCAGTTTACTTAATCAGTTTGCAAAGAGATCTATTTTGGATCAAGATAAGTTTAGATTTTGCAGTCTTCACTGGGTAGAGCCATAGTAAGATCAGTTGCTAAAGAGCAAGATTCCTAATTCCCCAAAGGCCTTCCACACGATATCATTAGCAAATATATCTATACTTGGATAATTAATCAGACCACATACTCTGAGGAAAATACATAAGTTGTGTGTTTTTACATGTCATTATGGATCTCTTTTAAGGCTCTAATGCAAAAATCCATCCTTATAATTTCATTAATATATTGACCTCTAGGAAGTGTTTTCTGATTAACTCTTATAGTTACAATAAAAGAGCACCCTATTTAATTTTGCCTTTTGTCATTGTTGTTGTTCCAAAATGCATACTACTTTAAACCGCTACATAGTTTTTCCCAGTCTGATTTTCAGGTCAAATTATGGAAGTCAGAGTCACGTGTTGTTTAGAACGATAGTGATAGCAAATGCCTGTAGTCTCCTGGAGAGACGGGGGCAAGAAGATTTCAAGTTCCAACCCTGCCAGGGATACTCAGTGAGACCTTATCTCAGAATAAAAATAAAAAGCTGCCCAGAGTTGTATCTCAGCAGTACAGAGCTTGCCTAGCATGCACAGGGCCCCTCTTGGTTCAGTCTTTAGCACCACCAAAGCAGAAAAGAAAGGAAGTCATTTGATAGTCTACCAAGCTGTATTTCATGCATCACACATGGTTTCTTTTGAAGATAAACCATGTCATAACATCCATGGTTTTGTTTTTTGTGTGTTCGTTCTCTCTCTCTCTCTCTCTCTCTCTCTCTCTCTCTCTCTCTCTCTCTCTCT
>NW_004949108.1:3860060-3869369 GCF_000317375.1 Microtus ochrogaster | reverse complement strand
ACACACACACACACACACACACACACACACACACCTAGAATTTGTACCTAAATAATTTCTAGGGAATGAAGAAATGGCTCAGCAGTTATGAACACATACTGCTCTTGCAGAGGACCCGAGTTGGGTTCCCATACTCACATCAGGCAGCTTATACCCACATGTCACTCAAGCTCCAGAGGATCCAACATCCTCTTCTGGATTATACAAGCACCTGCGCTCACACATGTACAGACACATATAAACATAACTAAAGATGTTTTGAACAGAACTAATTTCTTTGACAGCAGAGTTTCTATGTGTTTCCTTAATGTGTTCCTTTTCTAAATTTCTTACCGTTTTATTACTACACTTTTGCGTTCACACATGATATGTTTCTGTAGCATGCATGTTGAGGACAGAGGACAGCTGTATAGAGTTGGTTTTGTCCTACCTTTATGTGGGTTCCAGGGATCGAACTCGCGTCATCAAGTTTTCATGGCAGTTGCTTTACCTGATCCTCTCTCTATTCCTATCCTAAGTGTAATCTACGTAAGAGAAGGTTCCCGAACACCAACTGATAGTGAACTCCTTAGTCTATGCTGAAACTTTGTGTGAATAATGTAGACCTTTGAACAGAGTCTATCTGTAGCCTCGACTGGCCTCAAAGCCTTCCCCTTCCTGTGGTTGCCTCCCCAGTGCTGAGATTGTATTGTAGTCCCGTACTCTGTAGTCCATGCCTAGTGGTGCTAGAGATGTTTGTGATTGAACTCAGAGTCTTGTGCATGCTAGACACATGCTCCTCCAGACGTATACTCCCAGCCCAGGAACATGGGTCTTAATGTCATACATATGTGTGTATGTGAGTTAAGTCTGTCAGCTGTTTGTGTTTGGGAAGACCAGGCCTTGACAGTGCCCTTTGTTTCTGGAAATATTGACAATACTGCTTCAGGTCTGCTTCCCTGTTCCTACTTAACAGTATGTGTATGGGTATATATATGTGGCAGCCTACTGTAGATTCCCAACATACTGCTTTAAAATCAAGCTGGTTTAGCCCTGCAGGTGGCACCTGCCTCTAGTCCTAGCACTCAGGAGGAAGAGGCAGGTAGAACTCTGAGTTGGAGGCCATTCAAGTCTACATAGAGAGTTACGGTATAGCCAGTGCTACATAGAGAGACCCTGTTTCAGTAAATAAATGAACAAATTATTTCAAAACCCAAGAAGCACTATTATAAGGAACTTTCTTTACCATAGTCGTAGTTCATCAAGCCTTTCCCATTAGTTTTACACTTAAGACATTTAAGACAATGAGAATGGCATTTGTACGGTTATTTAATACAGTTTTAGTCCTTAAATATTTTACTCTAAAGGGAAACTGTATTATAATTAAATTGTGTTTAAGGAAAACTTAAGGTTTAATGACTCAGTAGTTAAGAGCACACTGACTGCTCTTCCAGGTTCAAGTCTCAGCACCCACATGACTGCTCACAACTTTCTGTAACTCCAGTCTCAGGGGATCCAACACCCACCTCTGGTCTCTGTGGGTACTGCATCCACATGGTGCACAGACATACACCCATCCGTACACATAAAATAAATGGTGTTTTGCACCCATACACATAAAATAAAAAGAAAGATTATAAAGAAAGGAAGAAAAGCTGACAACTTCATAAAGTTCTTCCCTCTTCTGGTGAACTTGCAGGGCTCACACATCTCATCGGATCCCCTTTCCTCCGGGCTTATATGCATGGATTTTTCATGGATATCAGACTCTATCACAAGGTAAATATGGGCTCTAGGTATTTCAGGTGATGTTAAACCATCTATAGCTGCTTCTGCTTTATTTAAGACTTCATAAAGCATATTTCTGCTTTGTGAGGGATCCACTTTCTTGGTACAGTAGTCGTGGGACATAAATGCTACTCTATTAATTCTCTTTAATTTCATTCTTTTGTTCTGAAAAGGTAAAATTGATGGTAAATCCATTTGCTTATGAAGAATATAGGAAAGATAAAATTCGGCAGAAGATAGAAGAAACACGCGCACAGAGAGTCCAATTAAAGGTAAAAATTCTGCTCAGCATTGAGCTTGCCAGAGGAAAATCGTTAAGAAGTCTGCCATCATGTCCATGGTTCTCCATCTTTTAGTTCACATCTTTTGCTTTCTTGGTGTACTTTGTTATGTGGGAAGGTGGTCAAGTGTTTGGGGAATAACATGTACATGATCTTAACCAAAGGCTAAGACACTGGCCAGTTATCTACAGCAACTGTTCTCGATGCACTAAGAACACCTGCTTGGTTCTCAGGTTCTCTGTGTCCTGGCATGTCCAATACAGAGTCAGGAAACCAGCAGCATCTATTGTATTGATGGGGAGGATTTAGAATATACATAACTTTGTCCACCAGACATTAGAGCCCCAGAAAGGCAGAAACACTGAGGTCGGGGTAAGAGAGGTGCTAACTGCGGGAAGCACCTACCATTTTAGGTCCAGGCATTAAGAAAGATGTGGTCTAGTGAGGAGGACCCAGACTCCTAAGAAGGGGCTACAGGGTGGTTTCTACCTCTGCTGCTGGGGCTACCTGTTGTTCTCATGGCAAAGAACTGCTATTGGGTGCTTCCAGCCAGACCATGTGCAGACAGGGAGGAGCTTCCAGTCTGCCTGATCCTGCTTTCCTGGCTCTTTGGCATCCTGTCCATTGACTCAAATCACTGAGCGATAAAATACTTACAACTGAACATTGGTTTAAAATATTCATACACTCACTCTCAGTAACAAAATACTTGTTCTATTATCCACAGTTGTTCAGAATTTATAATAGCAGAGAGAGATTACTAGTGTGTGTGTGTTTTAGCAGAGGAGGTGTGTACCTGCCAAAGTTGTATTTTACTTAGTACATTAAATGGAACATCATGTGGAAGGGGACAGTGGGTAGCTCATCGCTTATCTGAGAGTCCTCAAGCTCCCATCTAGAATTTTCATTAAGAATTCAACCTTTACAGCACTCGGGAGGCAGAGGCAGGCTCTGTGAATTCTAGGCCAGCCTGGTCTACAAGAGCTGGTTCCAGGATAGGCTTCAAAGCTACAGAAAAACCCTGTCTCGAAAAAACAAAACAAAAACAAAAAAAAGAGAATTCAACCTTTAGGGAGCAAGGAGCAATGCAGTGAACTTTTCAGAGGTTCCCACAACTGCGACAGAGGGCAGGGCAAGTGTCTGCAATTCCAAGGGATCCAGACTCCATGGCTAGCTTCCCAATGAGCCGGAGAGAGCACGCTCCCAGTAGCAGGCCGCTCACGGTTCTATACCATTTGGCCCACCTGCTGCTATTCCTTCTGTCATTCTTTCCTACTGTGGGATGATAAAGTAAGAAATAAGAGTGCACCATCCATTGTTAGCTCACATGCTCACAGAACTGCTAGTATTTAGTGTTGCATGTGTTTATCTCAGTGCATCTATTCCCTCTTTACCAGAAACTGCCCAAAGTTAATAAAGAACTGGCGCTTAAATTAATTGAAGAGGAGGAGGAGAAACAGAAGTCTACACTGAAAAAGAAAGTAAAGGTAAGATGTCCTAAGGCAGAGAAAGCATGAGTAAATTGCTTTGTATTTAATGGGTAATAATGTATATCTTTTTATTGTTGGGGTTCCCCTACCCTTGCTTTTGAGAGAAAATGTGCTTAGCGTGGAAAGTTTGGAAAATGGGGGTGGCGGATGTCAAGTTGAAAGCTGCACCCTGTGATCTTTGTACAGGGAAAACCTTAGTATTGCGCAGATTTCCTCAACTTTTAAAGTTGCGTGCCTTATTATCAGGAGTACCATGTATGCTGAAATCTTACCCTGGTTCTAGAAGATAGCAATGCTAGTTTCCCACATTGTTGAAAGTTCTCTGTATTTTAAATGGCTACATATTCTGTGTTCTAATTTACTTAATCTTTTGTTTCTAAATAGCTGTTGCCTGTTTCTATTCTGACTGGGGTTTTGTTGTTGTCTCAGGGCCCTCAGTGGGGGGTCTCTGACCCGAGTTGTGGGCAGTGATGGATACCTCAGCAGAAGTGCTGTGTCAGCATCGCTCTCTGAACCCAGCACTCTTGGGAGCACCAACCCTGTGTCCATGCACATTGTGGCCAGGGCGCCCCTCACTGCTCCGCTATCATGTTGGGGAGCAGGTACACGTGACTTCTTTAAGGTGACATATTTCGGATGTGCACCCCATGATGGCCTAGGCAGTTTCGCAGGGGCTCTAAAATGAGCATGTAAATTTGAACCTCATGATCTACATGGTTTTGTAGAATTTTCTGGGTCAAGAGTTTTTTAATTCTAGACAAAAGTGCTTTTTGTTTTTGACTTGGCATTATGGGAAGTCATGTGCTGCTACCTGCCTGCCTTTTCTGGGGTGATAGTAGACAGGGACCAGCCAGAAAAATCATAAAAGTAAGCACAGCCTTAATGTTGTGCCAAGGTGAGGAGGTGTGCCTCTTTTTCCAAATTTCTAAGACTCTGGGGTCCTCTCTAGTCCTAGTTCCTCTCCTGTCCGACCCCCGCCCCCAGAGGGCATGCAGGACCTGGATGGTGGAGTAAAGGACCTGACCTTGTGGCTGTGGGCAGAGCTTTGGGGCTTCCGGGGGGCTTCCTGTCTGGTTACTTATTCTTTGTCTCTGCTCTCCAACCAGGCAGCTGAATGTAAGCTACAGGTGCATGAGCCCCGCTGTGCTCTCTGGTTTTTCTGCCTTCCTCAGAACCCAGGCTCTTCTTCGTAATTGTCTTGTGCACTGGTTGTGACTTAGATGTCCCCTCATCTTCACTGTTACCTGTACCGTGTAAGGACAGGTAGGGACATCTCAGTGCTGTGGTTCTGTGGGAGTTCACTCGCGCTGTACCATTCTGATGCCTTCTCTCCCTCAGCCTCTCCCAGCAGCCTTTCCTCCTGGCCTAGTACATCTTTAGGTAATTATTTAAATCTTAGGGAGCTCTTTTAAGGTAAAATACATAGATGGTTTCATGTTTCCGTTTCCATTACATGAATAATCAACCAATACTGAACAATGACTTAAGCTTACTCAAATTTACATCTTTGTGCTGTAGCTGTACACCTCCCTAATGTACACCAGTGTGTGTGACCATGCGTGTAACAGGTGGAAATGTGTGGCTTCCTGCTCTGCTGGTGTTCTGTCCCTGAGTGTGGCATTGATCTTGTTGGCCGAGCCTGAGGACAATTAGCCTATGACCTTTTCAGCTCCACAATGTCATTTACAAGCCATGTGGAGTGGTCATTGTACTTTCCTGACCTGAAGCTCCTAGAAGAGAGTGGAACTAATTTAGATTGTAGATTGGAATATACTTTGTGCTCAGAGCCCTCGTCACAATGGTGTTATGGGGTACTTGGACTAAATTCGGTTTTGCTGTTTTAAACATCATGGTATACAGCAGAGCCTGTGATGATAAAAATGCAGAAGTCTGCTCATCCCCCTGGGAGACAGTGTAGGGACAGGGTCTTTGTGTGTGTGTGTTAATGCACTGAACCTTCGTGCATTCCTCAGGCACAGTCCACATACTTTTTTAGACAATGTCTCGCTGGTGCCTGGGGCTCGTTTTCTCAGTTGCATCTAAATTCCTAGCCAGTGGCAGTGTCCCTTTTCCTCTCCCAGCTCTGCTTGGTACCTCCCCTCTGTCTGCTACATTTTCATCTTTTCCTCCCTGTTAATTAGCGACTCTGTGAAGTGAGTTTAGCCTTGGGATGTAAGCGGGAGTGGCCACACCGTGTGCTCCTGGGCTGTGTAAACTGGTGACCATGAGGCCCATCTCTGAAAGGATTGACAGAAGCACATGATGGCCTCTGGTCTTGAGCCTGGCTCATATTCACATAGGAGTGGGAGTTTGTGGAAGTTCACACTTCATGCTACCACAGTGGAGTAATTTGAGAGGTCACTGAAATTTGAATCCTGTTGTTGGGGAACCAGTGTTGTTTAACTTAATCTGCAGGCTCCCTACGAGTAGATGTTCTGGAAGTCACTTCCAAATCGGTCTTTTCCCTGTGTTCCCTCAGCGTTGACTCTTGCTCACACCTCTCCTGTGCTTCACAGCCAGGACAGCATGCGTGCTCTTCAGACGCTATCTTAGGGTCTCATATTGGGCTTGTACTATTTGTGCTGATTCAGAGAGGGTGAAGCTTAGGAAAAGGTGACCTTCTTCTGTCACCTGCACTGTCTCCTCCTGGCTCCTTATAGCTGGTTCTGTCTTTAAAGCTACGTCACTGACCACCAAATTCTGCTAGGAAGGAAGCTCTGCTAGTAAAATGGGCCCAAATTTACTTTTTATTGACTTAAATCAGGCTCCATGATCAGTGTTCAGTCTTATTATTGAAATGCAGGCATAACATATGGTCTAAAAATCTTTTCTTAGACACAAATATTTAATTTGTCATCTAATGGTTTGAGATTCAAACCAGATTGCTCACAAATTAAGAGAAGAATTCCTACCACCCCCTCCACCCCACCCCACCCCACCCCTGCCCATCAGTAGAGGATGCTTGGAAGAGTTACAGGTTACTGAGCACCATCAGTCTCCTGTGGGTGGGACTCTCCAGCGCCTTCAGAGCACTGCTGCCTCCTGACAGAAAGTGACCTCTGTCCTGGCTGCTCCCAGTTCCTGCTCCCACTGATAATGTAATCGGGTCTAGTAGGCTGTTTACCCTATAGTCAGTTGATGCTGAGCGGGAAGCGATCGACCTACCGTGTAGTGTCAGCAGGTATGAGCTGGATGCTGCTGGAACTTAGAACTTGCTGGTGTAATTATGATTCCCTTTCAACAAACACACATTGCGCTCCCCAAATGCGCAAGCAGCTTGAAGACGTATAGGCCCGTGCCCATTTGACTTTTAAGGGTCCAAGTGAGTAGGGCCATTTTTCCCACAGCATTATCTTCTACATACCAACTTCCCTCTGCGGCTGCAGTGTGTGTGAGCGCGTTGTTCCTGGGTTCTGTGCTTGAGAGAGGCTGTGTGCGGGGCCAGAACACCACAGGAGGGGGTGTCTTAGCCTCAGGACTCAGTAAGCACCCTTAAGGCTTTATATTAAAGTGATAATTCATTGCTCTTGGGACAAAATATAATTATGTGCAAACATACTGGGTTATATCAGATAGTTTTAACATTAGAATTTTATCACTTAAAGTTTGTTTAGTTGTCAATTACAATGTTTGTGTTTCTCTTAAATTACAGTAATATGAACACTTAAAGCTAGATGTTGCTGTAGGGCCTGTGGGAGGGTTGTCTATCAGACCTCGTCTTCTCCTCCTGCCTTGTTTGTGTGTCTCTGGGGCTCCCACAGAAATACTTCCGCCTTTGTAGCTCATTATTTTGGTACAAAATTTTCCTGCTGTTGCCTTTCATGCTGGCTCTTGACTTTTTCCTTCCCACTGAAGCTGGCAGTAACTTCGGTTAAGTCAGAATTGGGCATTCACAGTGTTGAAACTATGTAAGTGCTGTTTGTAGACGAGTCACTTCGCATGACTTTGATTTCCCCGGGAGTTAGGAATCATTCTGTGTAGCACAAGTCTGGACCTTGTGGCAAGAGTCTTTGTGGATCAGATGAGTCTGTGTGTTCCTGAAACACTTGCTTCTAAGACTTTTGGGCATGTGACCTTCAAATCTTGGGGTTCCTGTGCTGTTTCATGTCCTCTTCTATGCTGGACAAAAAATTGGAAGAACCCTGGGTTTCTGAAGGAATGCAATTTCCACCTAAATGCTTCCCGGTCTCCAGATGAGTGCCCAGTAAGGAGTCATGAGCGTAAATACAAAATGCAGGTTCTTCAGCAGCCTCCCACTCGTCTGCCTGTGCTCTCCCAGCCATTGCCTAGAGGGGTTACCCCTGAGACAGGAGGGGCCGTATCCTAGCAATGCGCTCATGGCCAACATGCCTCACTGGATGCACTTCCAGCTTGTAGTCTGGCCCAGATAGGTTGCTGACTGCTTGCTGAGCCACTCAGCCTAGAAACCTAGGTCTTTAGTGTTGGGGAAATTCTCTTGGTGGGGGAGGGAGGAATTGTTATTTTCTGCCATGGTCTTGGTTATTTGTTCATAGTTGGGGTGGGGAACTAGAGAGCTGCAGGAAAATACAGAGGTGGGGACAAGCTGAGGTATTTGGTAGAGACCCACATCAGCAGCTCTGCTGCTGTTGCTGGAAGGGAAAGGAGGCCCTGGTGTCACCTGCAGGCTGGGAGAGCACCTCCACCTGGCATGCTGCCTCATTTCCTCTCCTGTTCCCACATTCTTCCCTCTCTCACAATGCTGCCCATCTCACTAGACCCTGCCCCTCTTCTCTGGGCTAGAGGTGGGGCTAAAGAGCCAGTGTTCTAAGTATGTTTCTATACTGGGACAAGGTAATAGCAAGTGTCTGCTCATATCCACAAATGTGATTCTCTGAACTGAACACCGCTTTCATATGGATTCCACCAAATACTAACGCAAGTATTGAGTGTGAGTGAGTGCGTGTGTGAGTGTGTGTGTGCCTGTGTGAGGTGTGTAAGGGCACGTTTCTGTCGTATTTTTTTTCTTTTAAGTTAATATTTCTTTGAAATATTGTGAAAACAAGCATTTAGACAAGCAAAAATACCCTAGGGAAATACAGCTGGGCAAAGAAGTTTTTATTTTATAATCATTCATCTAAAGTACATTTGTCTTTAGGCAGAATAATTTATTTTATTTTTAGTTTTTTGAGACAGGGTTTCTCTGTAGCTTTGGAGACTGTCCTGGCACTAGCTCTTATAGACCAGGCTGGCCTCGAACTCACAGAGATCCGCCTGCCTCTGCCTCCCGAGTGCTGGGATTAAAGGCGTGCACCACCACCGCCCTGCCAGTCTGTTATTTTAAATATAATAACTAGTAAATTCAGCAAGGTATTAAATTTTTTCCTTTTTTTTAACCTAAAGTTGGGCACATAGCTATTGACCTGAAATATTGGTAAATCACCAGTACCATCTTTCCCATATTTACAGGTGACTCTAAAATTTACCTGGTGTCCCCTCCTATCTCCCGTGTCCTTTTGTGAGTTATTGCTCCCAAGATACCTAATGGTATTATTCGGAATGTGGATGATACCTGTGCCATATTTCTTGCACTTTGTGCTGGTCCACACCATTTATCCTGATGCCCTAATGATGGCTCCAAACTCGTCCTTCCCAGTGGTCTGCCCACTCAGGCTTGACAGCTAAGAGCTGTTTCCAGCCCCTTGTTTAATTCTTAGTTCATCTCCTCCAACTACCTTTCAGTTCTGTAGAAATATATCTCACATCCTCCATACATCTGCACACCCTTCATACATCTGTACATCCTTCATACA
>NW_004949108.1:3850288-3859448 GCF_000317375.1 Microtus ochrogaster | reverse complement strand
CGCATCCTTCATACATCTGCGCATCCTTTATACAGCTGCACATCCTTCTTACATCTGCACGTCTTTCATACATCTTTATATCCTTCATAACCTCTGAGCATCCTTCATACATCCGCATGCTTTTTCTATGGTGCCTTGTAGAAAACACATTGTGGTTTTTTTCTCCCCTTTGAAGTTGGGTTCAGGAACTGGAGCTTTTCTTTCTTTGATCTATTTTAGAAATGATGTTTACTCAAGGAAGACTTTTGAACTTAGTGTCTCTTGGAATTTTAGTTAATAGCTTATCAATTCAGAGTTTCGTATAAGTAATAAGTGGTTCATACTCCCCCATGTCTTGTGATTTGCCATGTTTTTATGTAGCTTTGCCACACAAATGCAGCATTCAGAACTTAGTTCAGAGGTGGAGCATCAGCCAGTAAAATAAAGTCTGTTCTGTCAAGCGAGAGCCATCACAGGAAGCTGGCCTGTCTCAGCTCTGTTCTAGGCTGTCACTCTGATGTATAATCGTCCCTGGGTGACTGTTTCCCTCCAGCTTCCAGGCCATGAGTGTGAGAATACCATCATATGTGACATGAGCACAGCCTGTCATCTGTGTCATATATTTATTGTACATGTTAGGAAGCTTGCTATTTAAAATGCTACAAATAAAAAGGAATTTAATGTCAGCTCTGAGCTATGCAAATGAACCTGAACAGGCAAAGCTTTATTATGTAGTGATAGTTCTGTGTCCTGTAAGACTAAGTCATGGTCCAAGGAGGGAAACTAATGAACTTTTCCTTAGACTGCATGGAAGTGTCCCAGCTTCCAGGTAACTTAGATGAAGTCAGTAAACTGCTATGCCAGCTCTTCCTGCACATCCACACCGAGAACTCAAACTCCTTCTGTTGTGGAACGTGAGGTTGGGAAGCTTCCTTATGTTAGTTTAATATGGTAGCTGTGCTTTAAAAACCATATCATTATATATTTCCTTGAGAAATGTTGGGTTGTTTGTGTTTGCTTTGCACTAGAAATATCAACTGAAGAATCTTCTTCCCTCTATAGTAAGCATAAAATTAGCTGAAAAGATTCATTCTTTGATCACTCTGTGTGATGCCCAAGAATTATCAATCAAGTGCTAAGTATATCAATAGAATTTGTTTCGTTGGTGGGAAGTAAAACCTAGAATCAATTAGGAAGTTCTGAAAACCAGTTCTAAAGAAAATTTGGACATTTGATAATGTTAGTCTCATGTGGCTGGTTGGTTTATAATGGAGAAGTGTTGTACAGCTGCTTTCTGATGAGAGTTCACTCAGGCACCCACTTAAACTGGTCCTGTCTCTCCTGCAGAGCCTCCCGAATATCCTCACAGACGATCGATTCAAAGTTATGTTTGAGAACCCCGACTTCCAGGTGGATGAAGAGAGTGAGGAGTTCCGGCTTCTCAACCCACTTGTCTCGAGGATCAGTGAGAAGAGGAAGAAGCAGCTGAGGATGTTGGAGCAGCAAGAGCTTCAAGCTAAGAACGTAAAGCACGCCCGTCACTTAGCTGGGGTGGCTTCTTGTTGTCTGCCTGTCTTAGAGACCGTTAGTTCCGCCCTGTACATGCTGCTGTGTCACATAGGACACCTGGGCTGCATGTCTACATCGACTACAAGACTACAATCCCCCATACCTCCGCCTTCTCTTCCTGACCCCCTTCCCCTGTTAGTCCCTTTGTTCCACTAGACAGGTGCACTTCTACTCTCATGTCATATGTACTTACATGATTCTGTGTTTACACAAAATCTAAGAACCTCACATGACATTTCACAAAGACAGATATTGTATGTTAACTATTTCTTTGACCTGCAGTTTTCTGTGAATTACAAAGCCTTTGATTGTACATAAGAGGTAATTAGTTGCTTGCTAATTGCTTGACATTCACCCTGGAGTCTGTCTTATTAATTAAAGGCATTTCTTCTGATGTGCTGTGGAGCAGCTGCCTCTGATGAGCCATGTTTGGCTGGGGGAAGAGCTCTTCATGCTGTTTTTAATTTCAGGAAGAGGAGGAAGAACCGGAAGGAAGGCCGAGCGATGCAGAAAGTTCGGAGAGTTCAGATGATGAAAAGACCTGGGTAGAGGAAGTCAGGAAGCAGCGCAGACTCCTGCAGCAGGAGGAGAGAGTGAAGCGGCAGGAGCAGCTGAGGGAGGACCAGCAGACAGTCCTGAAGCCCCAGTTCTATGAGATCAAAGCGGGAGAGGAGTTCAGAAGCTTCAGGGAGTCTGCCACCAAGCAGAAGCTGATGAAGTAAGTACTGCCGTGGAGTACCAGCCATATTCCCCTCCTTGTGCACCACCCCAGAGATGGCACCTGGCCTCTCTAGGGGGTGGGTACCAGAGGACAGTGTGGGGAGCCTGCACCCCAACCCTGGCAAGAAACTCACTGGTAAAGCCACTGGGCCCTATCTGCCTGTTAAACCACTTTTTGGAGTTTTCATATATTACTTATGTAAGAACACTTTTAACCTTCAAATACCACACTCTTAATCCCTGTGTTTTCCACTGGGCTCCCCAACCTATAGTCAATTGCCTTGTTCCATGCCCTGGAGGTCAGACAGTAGTAGCAGAGGCTACTTAACAAAAAGTAATGTTTTATTAGTTTGCTTTGAGACAGTTTTGTAATGAAGCCCAGGATGGCCTCAAACTTGCCATTCTCCTGTCTCCACTTGCTTTTGGGTCCTGGAATGATAGGCTCACAGAAATTTGTTTTGTTGTTTGTTTTGTTTTGTTTTTGACAATTCCTCTGTGTAGCATTAGCTGTCCTGGAACTCTCTGTAAACCAAGCTGGCCTCAAATCCACAGATCTAGCTGCCTCCCAAGTGCTTGGATTAAAGGCATGCACCACCACCATCCGGCCAGAAATTATTTTTAGCACCTTGATCAAGGGCTGGGGGATTCCTCATTGATAAAGTATTCACTGTTCCAATGTGAGGGTCTGAATTTGATTCCCAGTTCCCATGCAAAAGAGTGCCTGGGAACAGACTGATCCCTGGGGCTTGGCCAGTCAGTCCAAGTCCACTGTATCTGCACACCCAAATTCAGTAAGAGATCATATCTCATAAAGATAAAGTGGAAGCCAGGTATAATGGTGCACACCTTTAATTCCTGTTGGGATTAAAGGAGGCAGAGGCAGGAGGGTTACAAATTCAAGGCTAACCTGGGCTCATAGTAAGTTCCAGGATAGCCAAGTCTATATGGAAAGACCTTGTCTCAAATAATTTATTAATTAATTAATCTTAAAAAGTAAAGTGGAGAGTGATTGAAGGTACTCACCTTTAGCTACCAGTCTCTGCATAACATGTGCATACATGTATGTGTGCATTTACATACACACACAGGCAAATTACCTAACACATGTAAGGGTCTTGGTCATGTTTACCCTATCTCAGTTACCTGATTATTGGAAATTTACTCAGAAATTTGCTAGAACTTTTAAGCCCTTTGCAACTGAATAGAAAGATGCAGAGACAGGTGACTGCCAGGGCTTGTGAGAGAGGATGGGAGTTTGTGTTCAGTGGGTTCAGAGCTTCAGTGTGGGAAGATGCTGCTGCTTGTCAAGGCTGTGCAACAATGGGAAGATGCTCGATGCTCCCAGGCTGTCCACCTTACACAGCTTAGATAGTTTTATGTCATAAATATTGACCATAATGGAAAAATATCAACCCTCAGAAAGTTGTATTGTTTTGGACTATTTTCAGTTGTCAAGTAGCAAGTGATGATTCTTCTGTTTGAGGCTCTGTAAGCAAAGCATTGTAGCTTGAATATAAACCCAGAGACAGATATTGGGGTTCAAGCTGTAAGACCAGAGAAGCAAAGCAGCCAAGCCGCTAGAGAACTCTTCTCTTTCTGAAATCTTCAGACTGAAAAGAGAGCGAGTTCCTGTCTCATCCTGCTTTATATTCCTCTCTGTTACTGGGATTAAAGGCGTGCACCACCACCACTCAGCCCCTATGGCTAACTCGTGTGGCTGCTGGGATTGCAGGTGTGTGCCACCACTGCCTGGCTGTATGACTGACTAGTGTGACTAGCTTTCCACTCTGATCTTCAGGCCAGCTTTATTTATTAAAACACAAAACATCACTGTAGAGCATTGAGATAACAGTTGGGCACTCTAAGTGGTCCTTGAGGTGTCCTGAGGAAAGAGCTGGGATACCCTTGGGAGCACCTATGAGGCCAAAGAGGAGCCAGGGTAGTCAGGTAAAGCCAGCACCATGTCCCATCCCTTGAGCTTCCCTGGCACCCAGTGCTGCTTCTAGGGTTCCGGCATGCCTTTCTCATTTTCATGCATCAACCGCTCATCTAACACTGCAAATGGTGAGTGGCTCCTACCACTTAGAATCTAGAAGCACATGTGTCTTGTTCTAATTAGTCAAAGGTGTGTTATGGAATAAAGAAGCTAGTGCAAGCAAGTGTGCGTGCACACACACACACATCATAGAGTTTTGTTTTGAGCGACTGCTGTTTGTTTGGTTTGGTGTTTTAGAGACAGAGTCTCACTCTACAGAGAGCCCAAGCTGGCTTGGGTTCTCCTCCATAGCCCAGGCTAGACTACATTTTTGGTTACTTATAAGTGGAATTGCAGTCATATTGCTGTTCTCTGCTTAGCCTTTGAGAAGTGCTGAGCCACTTTGCAGGGCCGGTGCATCCTATCTTGCTTTGTCCAGATGTCACTCTTAGGCCTTGTGTTGGGACAGACTGCATGGAAGCTTCTGCAGGCTGCATGTGCATGTCTTTGTTAGATTTTCCGATGTGTTTGTCTTCTTCATGTGCTCTCACCTGGTACTTGGACCAGAACAGGCCCAGGGCTGACTGTCAGTTACCCCTTCAGAGAATACTCAAAAAAACTCATTTCTCTGGTAACCACTGTTAGGAAACTGGAGTGGTTGTTTTCAGGGAAACCATTGGAATTAGGCCACACTTGGGGGTAAGGGTGTGACTAAGCTCACTGACATTTCTTCCTGTGGGCTGGAACTGGATATTAATGTAAAAAACAAACAGGATAAAAATTTATATTTAGGGGCTGAAAAGATGGCTCAGAGCAACATGTTGTTTTTGCAATAGATGGGGCCCAGCTCTCAGCACCAGCATGGTAGTTCAGAACCATCTGAAATGCCAGTTCCAGGGATCTGATGTTGTCTTCTGACCACTACAGAACCAGGCCTGCACGTGGCAATGTATGTGAAACAATCAAACACATAAAATACATTTATTTAATTTTTAAAGGATTTTTTTAAGTTCTTATTTAGTGGAGCTGGAGAAATGGCTCTGTGATTGAGAGCACTTGCTTCTTTCAGAGGACCTGAGTTCATTTCCAGCACTGACATCAGAGGCTCTGGGAAATCGGAGTCCCTCTTCCGGCCCCTCTGG
Source organism: Microtus ochrogaster (assembly GCF_000317375.1). Lineage (NCBI taxonomy): Eukaryota > Metazoa > Chordata > Mammalia > Rodentia > Cricetidae > Microtus > Microtus ochrogaster. Next base: position 3,854,063 of record NW_004949108.1, on the reverse strand, counting down.
ATATCCCCATACAGAGCACACTCATGAAGATTACACACATCATTTTTTTTTTAATTTAAGAATGGGGCTGGAGAGATGGCTCAGAGGTTAAGAGCACTGATTGTTCTTCCAGAGGTCCTGAGTTCAATTCCAAGCAACCACATGGTGGCTCACAACCACCTATAACAAGATTTGGTGCCCTCTTCTGATGTGTGGGCTTACATGCCAGAACACTGTCTACATAATAAATAAATAAATCTTTAAAAAAAAAAAAAAGAATAAACAGTAGATCTGGTGAGGTGGTTCTGTGGTAAAGACACTTGCTGATGACATGAATTTGATTCCACATCTCACATAGTGGAACGAAGAAACTGGCTACTCTAAGTTGTTTGGCTGTCACATATGCTCCCTCTCTGCACACAAAATAAGTGAAGTATAGTGAACTTTTTTGTTTTTTCGAGACAGGGTTTCTTTGTAGCTTTGGTGCCTGCCCAGAACTAGCTCTTGTAGACCAGGCTGGCCTCAAACTCCCAGAGATCCGCCTGCCTCTGCCTCCTGAGTGCTGGGATTAAAGGCGTGCGCCACCACCGCCTGGCATGAACTAATTTTTTTAAGATAAATAAGCAATAGCTGAATGAACCCTCTGTAGTAAAACACTTTTAGTGAGTTAAACATTCACTTTGATTTTTTTTTTTTCGAGACAGGGTTTCTCTGTGGCTTTGGAGACCAGGCTGGTCTCGAACTCCCAGAGATCCACCTGCCTCTGCCTCCCGAGTGCTGGGATTAAAGGCGTGCGCCACCACTGCCCGGCTAAACATTCACTTTGAAAAGAACTGGGGGAGTTATCTTGCTTCCATAAGCCTGAAAAGTCCTGCTACTTAAGGAACTAATCCACTAGAGTGTGCTAGCATTGGCAAAAGCAGCTTATTGAATGCTAGTCTTGACTGGATTATTGTAGCAAATCCTGACCTTGCAGATCTTAATATTATTTAAGCATTGAGCCATTATCCTTCAGAGAGCTGAAGTGACTCCTTATGTTTGCTGCGTGAGTCACCGCAAGGCAGTCAGCATGGGATGTGTCCTGTTTAACTATTCACTTGGACTCACCCAGCTTGAAAATCATTGTGAAAGAAAGTAAATGCAGTCAGTAGTGAGCAGGGTTTAGATAAATGCATGTGTCTATCAACACAGATTTTCATGCCTTGCATGTTGCTAAATGTATTTGTGAGTTATTCACCCACTTATCAAGTTCCCCACCCACCATCCATTCATCAAACATCCAGGAGTGCCTGGTGTGAGCTAAGACCCTCCTAGACCCTGAGGACAGGAAGGAAGGACACATGCCTGTGTTGCTCTTATCCTAGCAGATATCCTCTGAGTCAGAGAGGTGTGGGAGAGGGACAGAAGAAAGAGAGGGCTTAATTAGGGAAAATTCAAGAAAGTCTTTGTGAGAGTCATGTTGGAACTGGTCTTTTGAAAGCTGAGCACTCAGTGGGGTAGGGACAGGTCCCGCCAGGTCCATGGAAAGCCATAGAGCACTGTCCAGCTGAGATTAATAGCAAATCTATCGCAGTCTCTCCCTCAATAACATGAACACTTGCATAATACAACACTGCACATTTGTGGTAGAGTCAAATCATAGACGTGTAGGAGTCCCTATCTAGAAACCCACAGCACAATACCTCAGCTCTAGAACAGTGGTGTGTGAGAGTCTGGACCCCAGAGGAACCACTCAGTCAGTCAGATCTCAGGAGAAACTGAGCCTAAACTGCAAGGCAAGAGGAGCTGACCGGCTCAGAGCCAGGTTATTACCTGAAAGACCATTGACAGTGGGCGAGATGGACACCAACTACAGCAGTGGTTTGACTCCAAAAGTAGAACGGAACAGTCGAGGGTGGCATTGAAGTGGCCAGCACGTTGCATGTTCCCCGTGAAGTGGTGCAGATGTAACACTCCAAGTGTGGAGCTGGGTTCTCAGCATATGAACTCTACAGAGTCTGTCCTCTTGGTGGCGTTCAGGGGGCAGATGGAGACTTTCTGGGTCTGGATGGACTGAGGAATGCTGAGCAGGTCAGAAACGTATTTTAAACAGGCTAGTTGATCCAAGACTTCTGGCAGTGAAAGGTGTGTCAGTCAGTAGCTTGATGGGGACAGTCTTTTAGTCTTGAGAGGGTGTATGTTATAGGCAGGGAAACTCAACCTCAGGAAGTGGGAAATAGCAGTGAGAGAAGGTAGTTGATTGACAGTGGGTTTAGTAAGGAAGCAGGTAGCGGTGGGGCAGGGCCAAGTCAAGATACTAGCTCACAAGGGCAGGTGTGCATGCCTCCTCGGAGCTGAGAGAGTAGAAAGATGTGAACCATGCTTGCTGGCCTCAGTGGGTATAGGAACATAGGCTCTCTTGAGTGTGTGGGTCAGTGGAGACCTGCAGGACATGACGGGGAGGAACAGAAGCCAAATGGAGTCCTTAGGTAAATGCTGGGTGTACCGTACTCTTCTGGTCCACCGTGCAAAAGTGTTTGTCTTTGAATTGGTACTCTTGGGTAGGTTCTGGAAATTCACAGATTTCTAAAGTGGTTCCTGCCTTTGAGGACCTCGTCGGCAATAGGTAGTTCAGTAGATCTTAGTAATCTTGTCATGGTGGCCTCACTGTCCCTCTGTGGCCAGCTTCCCCCACTGACAATGAAGGAGAGCTGACCACAAATGGAACATTTAGAGTATCAAATTCTTTTCTTTTTCTCAGAAAAAGAAATTCCTGTGTGCTGGAATTCTTCCAGACATGTTCTACAAGGTCCAGCTTTAGAAATCTAATTTTAACATTAGTTCCATACTTTAAGGACAGTGTGAAAGCACATGTCATACATGAGCATGAACTGTAACTCCAAAGAGTGCACCTACCAGGTGGCACACAGCCTACTTCCCTGTTCTTATGAATAGCAGCTTCCTCCTTCAGCATGCACAGGTCACGTCAGTCATATTGCTTAGCTGGTTCTTTTAACAGTTAATCTTGGAGATTTTGCTTGTATCATAAGTCTACCTTGCGGCTGCATAGCAATCTTTAGGATGGGTGTGTGGCTGTTTCTGTAGTCTTCCCTCTTGGTGTGTATCTTTAGGTTGTCCGCACCTTTCTGGTTTTCATGGCCATGAATATACTCATGCACAGGCATTTCTTCAGAGTGTCTCAGTGGCACATGCTGGATCAAAAGCTGTTTAGTGATACAGACACTGTCAGGCTGTCTTCAGCAGAGTGGCCGCTTCCCCATATCTGCGGCGACCGTTGCATGTGCTGAGAGGTGAGGCGTCAGTCACATTTTTGGCTGCTAGAATTGATTCCCTCCTTGGAGTCTTCGAAGCGCCGTTTGCAAGCTAGAAATATTGAGAGTTTATAGCCTTTTTGGAAAGGCAGAGATTTTTCAGTTATTTAATAGATTGACTTTTTTTTGGGCATGTTTGTGTATGTATGAATTTATGTGCAGATACCTGTGGGAGCTACAAGGTCCCCTGGAACTAGAGTTTTAGGTAGCTGTGAGCTGCCAATGTGGGTGGTGCTGGGAATCAGACTCGGGTCCTCTGCAAGAACAGAAAATGCTCTTAACCACTGAGCCCCCAGAGTTAGTTATTTAGGAATACCTAAAATTAAAATTTTAAAATACTAAAGTACTCTATATGTTTGGCTTCCATTTGCCGTGTAACTGCATTCTGTGCAGAGGAACACTCCCCTCCATTCTGTGCGTGTGCGGAGGAACACTCCTCTCCATCCTGTGCGTGTGCAGAGGAACACTCCTCTCCATCCTGTGCG
>NW_004949108.1:3838770-3849729 GCF_000317375.1 Microtus ochrogaster | reverse complement strand
TCCATCCTGTGCGTGTGCGGAGGAACACTCCCCTCCATTCTGTGCGTGTGCGGAGGAACACTCCTCTCCATTGCCTTCTGCTCTTTGGCTTGCCAGCCCTGCAGAGGGACTTTTAAAAACCTGGTCGAGGAGTGATTTTTAATTAAATGTTGCTAATTAAAGAAATTATAAAGTATATGTATGTATTTTAACACTCAAAGAAGTAAGTCATTCTCCTTTCCTGGGGCAACTAATAAATAATCTCATTTGATTTTTTTCCCTTGTAGTTTATGCCCATTTTTCTTTTTTAATATTAAGGTATCCTTACTAATCATTTAGGCTCTTCCCTGAGAGGCCTCTGTGTGCTACCCTGGGTAGCTGGGTAGTTCGGCTTCAGTCATCGTGGTTTTTCTTAACTTGTCCTGCTTACATTTTTTTCTGAAATACACAATTGTACCAAATAGCAAGTGTTGTGTATCATCACACCCACACACACCCACACACACCCCAGACCTGAAACCCGGGGTGGGGAGAGACAAGGAGGGCCTGAGGTCAAAAAGGAAGTCAGTCCCTCCCCTACCTGTGTGTTTCTCTACATCCCGTCCCAGGTGTTCTGCAGCTGTGTCTGTCCTTCATAGTCTCTGACACGTCACACTCCAGCAGCAGACATTGACCTGCTGGGTGGCAGCCACGCTCAGCAAGCTGACGTTCAAAGGGAGGGAAGTCAAGCTTGCTTTAATGTAGAAGTCTGCAACCATCCTCAGCTGTCTCTGATCTTCTGCCATGGCTCGTCCTAAAACTCAGCTTGCCTCTCCAAGCAGCCTAGACAGAACAAGTTTTTACAGGCACAGGAGAGAACATTGGGAGAAAAGCAGTTATGTGCCCTTGCATGGAGGAAGTTGGGGCATTCTTAAAAGAGTAGTAATTTGCCACAATTGACTTGAAGAGTCTTTTTACTTCCCAAATTAAGGTGTTCTGTGGCCCACTTTGTCTCTGTGGCTCCACAGTTGTTGGGAGTTCCTGGTGGCTTTGAAGCTCACCATGCGGAGCTGTTAAGAGAGCAGCTGTGAGCGGACCGAGGAGCCTGCCCAGGTGGACAGCATGCCACACTGCAGGCAGCTTGCACCTCACTTGAGTTACTTAAAAAATTGAAACTAGATTTTCATTTCTTCAAGTCTGTCCTGGGGAAGCGTGTCACTGAGAACACTTGATGGACATGTCTCCTGCAGAGGTGTGTGTGTAAGTGTGGTCAGACACACACCTGAAACACAGAACCCTCCCCTGGAACCCCAGCTTTAGACTGGATCCACATATGGCCCAGGGCAAGTCATTTAGCATCTACCTCCCTTTTGCCATCTATAAAGGATAAACACTTGTGTCTCAGGATTGTTGAAAGGATTAATTAGTTAGTCTGTGAAGAGCTTTGAAGATGAAGAGTGCTTTAAAAGTGCTTCTGAATAGCACTATCGCCTAGGAAAGAGCGCCATTCTCTGCTAACCACTCAGGTTTCAGACGGTAACGCCAGCGCGTTTAGCCCCTTACCCCAGTTATAAAGTGAGAGCAGTTTCTCATGGCGTGGACATCAAACGCCGGCTTCAAAGTCTCACAGGAACCTCACCGTGTAGCAGCTCCCTCAAGAGCAGGGTTCCCACCCGAGATCAGCCACAGAGCTCATCCAGGGTAGAGAGGGCGGCTCACCTCTCTACCTTTCTTTTTGTCGAGTTTTCAGTATCAACTTTAACTTAGAGGTCCGTGGGTGGGGTCCTCGAGTAGGGAAGGTTTTGTCTTGTGCCCTAGCTTGTTTTGAGGAGGAGGAAATAGAATACAAAGGAAACTGTTTTCTTCCCTTCTGGTTCCCTCTTCTGTGCTGTGCTCTCCTGCTCTCCTCAGAGGGGTCAGTGTGTGCTGAAGCGGTCAGTGAACTGCATGACTTGTGTCTGGGTTTACTTCAGTTTTCTCTCTCTAAAACAAGTTTGGGGGTTTATGATAGAACATTCCAGTAGTTTGCAGGTAAGTTTTACATGTCATTGCTGCTGCAGAATTTGAGTGTAATATTGGTCCTGAAGAGTGGGGCATGGTGGTGCATGCCTGTAACCCCAAAACTAGAGAGACTGAGGCCAGATTGCTTAGTTTTCAAGGCTAGCTTGGACTGTCAAATAAAAGTCTCAATATGGGTGCGTGTGTGTGCGCGCGCACACACACACACACACTCACACCAGCACTGGAGATCACATGAAGGATTTTTAGAAGAAGATTTAGAAGAAAATTAATTACAGATCAGCCAATGGTTATAGATTCCCATTGTAAAAAGAGACTAGAACAGTTTAGAAAACCCGATCAAGAAGTGAATTGAGATTTAACTCTGGAATAAAATGTATCAAAACCTTAAGATCCTAGCTGACATTCTCAGTGAAAAGAAATCAGGTAGACTTTATCCCAAGTATTTCAAGACAGCCAGGGCTGTTAAATGGAGAAACCCTGTCTCGAAAAACAAAAAAAAGGAATTTCCCCTAAGTGCCAATCAATTGTTTCTGTTCCTAGACAGTATGAACAGGTGGATTTGTGTTCAAGTTGTCCATGTGAAAGATGGGGACTGCTTGAAGCTGAGGGAAGAGCAGCAGACGTGTTACAGCAACCCTCTGGTACTGAGAACTGTTTGTAGGCAGTGTTTTGTAGACAGTGACCAAGGGCCACATGTCCACCCACCCCGCTGGTTTACAGTGATTTAGAATCACCATCCCTGCAGACCATCGCAGGTCACCATGCGCCAGAAACATCGCTCCTGTGCTTTAGTTTCAGAAATATAATCCAGTAAGATACGTGCAGCCATGGAACTCTAGCCCTTGAGTAGCAGATTAGCAGGTGTTTCTGCCGTTCATTGCTTTAGTGTGTGCTTATGGAGGGTGACAGTCTGTGGATGGCCCACTCCTCTGGGCTCTGCCGGGCAGTGTTCCTGTTTACCGTGTGCACAGACGACTTTTCTTCACGCCATCAGTCCTGATTCAACCTTGTTCCAAGTAGTAAATGAAAGCATGTTAGTTAACGTGCCATTCTTTTCTCTCTCCTACAGCAAAACTCTTGAAGATCGTTTGAAACTCGAAGCAAAACATGGGATGTTGAATGTATCTGACACCACTGTTGGCAGCAAGCAGCTGACGTTTACACTCAAGAGGGTACGTTGTTTCCTGATGTTATTTTTTAATTCACACAGGAAAGCCGTGGGTATGTGTCTGGCTTAGGGAACACATTCCCAAGCTTCTCCCACTGAGGAAGACCTGTTCCCTACCCCAGTGATTTCCTGTAGCCGAGGAAGAGTGGCTGGAGTTTTAGTGCTATGGGCAAAGGTGGGCCTCATGCTGGAGGGTCCTGCTGTGACCTGCTGTTCTTTGGGTCTTTGTGGCCCCTGGCTGAGGAAGGGGATGAACACACCCAGTACTTACCTGGAAAGGACTAGGAAATGACCAGCTGTGATGCCTCAGGTGATCCCTTCGGGCTCGCTGAAAGACAGCCATTTCCCAGGGGGCTTTCTCAGCCAGTGGCAATGTGTTACCAGTTGTCTTGAAGATGTGGTTCTTAAAGGAGGTGTCCTGATAATGCCTCTTGCACATTGTGGGAGGGCTAAGTCTCTTCAGTATCTACCATCAGCTAATTAGAGAAACATTGTCTCACTCCCAGTCAGTCCCCTCAACAAAGTTGCTCAGTCGAAAGGGTGACTGCAAGGATGACCACAGCACCACCCATGGCTCCTTTGCTGACCCAGCGTGCCACTCACATTCCGTAAAATTACATGCCCTGTTTTTTTGTTAAGTGTGCACTTGTTTAACTGTTAGCACTGTCAAAGGAGAAGCTGCTTCACAGGAGCACGCTCTAGCTGTGCGTTTTTGTAGCTTCTGAAACTGTCAGTCTGTAGTTTACCAGACTGTTAAAGCTAAAACTACTTGATATGTTAGTTTTTTTCTAAAACCAAATGAGCAGTTTGATTTGTGTTAACAAGGCTTATTGCTAGCTTATCATCTCTACTCTGTACGTGTTAACAAGGCTTATTGTAGCTTATCATCTGTTCTATGAGCGGCAACTGTGTCTCCCCTCTGCCAGCAGGATCCGCTCTAGACACAGACCTGCAGTTTCTCTTTGTGGGGCTCTGTGCTGCTGATTGCAGGGCAGCGCTGCCCTTGTTCCTTCCCCATAGCCATGCGTAGCCCTAAGCCAGGGGGAGACAAGAAGCACCCCTGAGCCCACGAGCGGGGTTATCTGGTTATTCTTTGAGTGAAGTTGGAAAACACAGACAGAAAAGGGCATGCACACTCATGCTATTCCCTCACTGTCTTTTCTTTCCATTTTCATGTTTTGGTGCTTAGTGTTGGTCCTCTAGATCCATGCACATGCTAGACCACACTACAGCAGAACCGCATCCCCAGTGCTTTCTAGGATGTTCGCTAAGTCTGTAACCTGGCATCTCAGAGTGGGGGAAGATAGCCTAGTGGGAGAACGCTGGTCCAGAGGCCCTGGCCATAGGCAGTGAGAGGATGCAGTATTTCCCACACCACACCACACCACCCGACCCCACACCACACTGAACTTTTAAGTCAGTAGATACCATGTTGAATATCACTTCATAAATTTGCAGTAAAATGAAAAGATGAAAAGATACCCTAAAAATTGCTTGAAGTGACCTCAGAATCAAATGGATGCTTTGAGACTATTTGGGAGAATATACTACATCAACTAGTGTTTGATTTGTGTGTTTTATTACTTGATTGGCATGCTCTTAATTATTAAGTATATCAGTGTTATATATTTAGAGAATCTGTATTTGTTTATAGAAGTTTCTTTCTATTCTGTTTATTATATGTGGTACACTAAAACAAAATCATGGAGTTGTCCAGTACATCTAGACCCTTTCTGCAATGTCAGTAAAATACACAAGGAGGCTGTGTACACTAGCGCTCTGTGTGTGTTCTTGCCCCTTCTCCGTGAGGCTCTGGGCTACAACAGGGTAGTCAGAGCAGGAACTAGGAGACAGGAAAAGCTGACTTGGAAAAGAGCTAATTGCTCCATAAAGCCTGATGAGTGGGTGACACAGTAGCACGGTCTCTGGCGCAGCCTTGGGGAAGGAGGCTAATGATAGACCTCTGTGTGCGGGAAGCTTTGTCTGCAGACAATAGCAGCCTCTGCCCAGCTCCTCCTGCTGAGCTGTAACAGCAGGCTAACACTTCCAGAGAGACTCCAGAGGGCCCTCCCCTCACAGCTCCCAGCATCCTGCCCTTCTGGACTCAGCGTATCATTTTCCAACAGTATCTAAAAAAATGAATTTTATAAGCCAGGCATGGTAGTGCATGTCTGTAACCCTAGTCTAGGCACCTGGGGCCTGAGGCAAGAAGATGAGTCTGAGGCTAGTGCAGGCTCCGTAGACACTGTCTCGGTGCTGGGAACGCTTTTTAGGGAGACTTGTTAATACATAACTGCAAAATGTTTTCCCCCTCTTCTGCCTCCTCCTCCAAATTCTCACCAGAACAAACCCAGAACCTTGTTCGTCATAATCGAATAGCTGTGTCAACTCTGCTAGGGTCTCGATGTTGCAGTTTGGTCTGCAGGGCAAATGCAGCCCCCAGGTTCTAAAGTCTCCCTGCAGTTCTTTCTGCCAAGGATATGGGCAGGGTAAATGAAACACTTACAGAATTAGCCCAAAGTAAGTGCTCCGGGAGGAGGAAGAAGTGTCTGTGTACCTGTGGCAAGGCATCTAATCCGTGTTTTAGGAAGCAGAGGCCCAGGCTGACATACACTTTTTATATATTTGTCTGTGTCTGTGTGCGCGTGTGCACACACCATGTCATGCATGTTGAAGTCAGAGGGCAACATGTATAATCAGTTCTCTCATCCCCCACGTGGGTCAAGGGGATCGAACTCAGGTCTTCAGGCTTGGTGGCAAGCACCTTTACCTACTGAACCACCTCAGCCACCTGACGTACTGTTTTTATTTTTAAAAAATGCATGCCAGCCATGACCAGAGGAGTGAACCAGGAGGATGTGGTTGCCTCACCATTCCCCACTCCCACTCAGTGAGGAAGGGAGCCTCAGGTAGAGCACTGGGCTGCTTCTCTGCTAAACTGGAGAGAATGCGGGTATGGCTTACTCTGAGAATGCACAGGAGATACTGATTTTCAAAAACAGTCCTGGCGTGATGTTCAGAGACCCAGACAGAGAGCTCTGAGGATGTGGAAATGGCTCTCTCTGGTATCATCAGTTGCTTCCCTTCCCTCGCCTTCCCACACCCACTGTTTAAACTCAAGAGGGAGACACTGATTATGAAAGTTCCCAGTGCAGCAGGCGCTGGGGTCTGTGAGGTCAGGCCTTGCCCTGTGCAGCCACCCAGCAGACTCCCTCCACCACTCCCTCTAGCACGGATCTGCTCCTCTGTCCAGCTGACCTGCTGCTGGGAGTAGGGGTGCTTCTGGGGAGCAAGTGTGCCTGGGAGCAATCCTGCCTCTCAAGTAGGCAGATGAAAGTAGAGAACTCATGTGCAAACCATCCCCTCCATGGGCCTGGTGCATCCCGGAGCTGTGAACCTGGAGCCATCTGCCAAGTCTGGCAAGGATTAAGAAGAGCAAGTCTGTTCTTTGCTGGATTAATCCGTGCTCCCTCCCCAGCACTCACCCAAAAGCTTTGGAGCTAGTCCTAAGAAGTGAGTTAGTCAGTTTTGTATCATAACACATTTTGATAAAATTTTTCTATTTGATTTTAAGTCTGTGTGAATGAAGTCACAGTTCTGCTGTGCAAGCTGAATGAGCTTGGGTTCTCTGGCCTCATCGAGCATCCAGCGGTCTCCTACTGTGTGCTTGGGCTGGTATATTGGTGTTTCTCCTCTTGCCCATGGATTCAGAATGTCTCCTTTTGACAGTGGAAATTGGGCTTTGTCCATCCACTACCCCCAGCAGCCAGCACTTAATGCTGAGCTGCACGGCATTGGTCCCAGGGCTCCATGCAGTCCTTTGCTGCATCCCAAAGGTTTCCAGGTGACCCCTGGCCTTTTCTTTTTTCTTTTTTTCTTTTCTTTTCTTCTACTCACCCCACTTTCTTTTAGTCCGAACAGCAAAAGAAGCAACAGGAGGCAGAGAAACTGCATCGCCAGGAGAGGAAAAAGCTGCGGAGGTCTGCTGGTCACCTGCACTCCAGACCCAGAAGAGGCCGGCCCTTTCACTGACCAGGGAAGTCTGCCTATGTGTGACTAGGACATCACACACAGGCGAGGGAACGCGATAGTTAAACCTCCATGTAGATGAACGTGCATGGTGATGATGGTCTGACTTGGCCTGAGCGGTTCCAGATGCTGGGTGCTTTTTCTAAAGCAGGCATCATTTCTAATATTGGAAAGGTCTACATGAAATGAAAAGTTTCTCTGACAAAAACAAGAGGTTATTATTTTTACCATTACAATTATCTTATAGGAAAGTCTTTTTTGTTTGGGTTTGGTTTGGTTTTTCGAGACAGGGTTTTTCTCTATAGCTCTAGCTGTTCTGGAACTTGTTCTGTAGACCAGGCTGGCCTCAAACTCACAGAGATCCGCCTGCTGCTAGTGCATCCTGAGTGCGCCACCACTGCCCAGCTAGAATGTCTTGTCCACAGTGTCTCCCCCGCCCCCCAGGACCGAGTCACACGGAACTCCCACTCCGATTTACGTGGTATCGTCTGGTTGACCCTGTTCGTGTCCATGAGTTTATGTTGGCAGGTTTACTTGCTGGCTTTTGTATTCTTCTGGTATACTTTTAAAGCTATTTTTATATCAAGAGTATAAATTAATGATAATAAATAATACATCGATGCTACTGGCTGTTTGTTTTAACTTGTCACCAAATCCCTAGTCATTTCCTAACGAGGTACTGCTTGAGACAAGCAGATGCTTTTAAGAGGAGATACTTTCATTTGGACGACTTCCTTGAGGACTGGGGGAAATTTAAAAATTCACTTCAGCTTCCATAGTTTGGAGTTTCTTGTGTGTACAAGTGAACTGGGAACTATACCTGTGTCAGGTCTACACGGTGGGACACATTAGTTAGCATAGTCTGATGGTGCGGTGGAAAGGTCTTGGCCTCAGAACACCCTACCCTGTTGTAAGGAGGCCACTTGTTTGTTTCCTGGTCGCCCAGACCCCAGAAATAATCACACAGAAACTATATTATTTGCAATACTTTTTGGCCAATAGCTTAAGCATATTTCTGACTAACTCTTACATCTTAATTTAACCCATCTCCATTAATCTGTGCATCACCTTGAGGTCATGCCCTACCAGCAAAGTTTTGGCATGTCTGTCTCTAGCAAAGGCTCCATGGCTTCTCCTGACTCCACCTTCTTCCTCCCAGCATTCAGTTTGGTTTTCCCCACCTAGCTCTATTCTACCCTATCAGGCCAAGCCAGTTTTCTTTATTCATTAATGGTAATCACAGCATACAGAGGGGATACCCACACAACCACCCCATCAGTGTTGTGGACATGATCACATTGTTCCTCTCTTTCAGTGTGGCCCCTTGTCTCTTCAGCCTGTGATGTGTACTGGAGAATTTACTGACTGGTGGTGCATGAATCCACCCTGCCCCCCACCATACCCCTTCCTGCCTTCCTGTTCACTCCTTAAGCAGACCCCTCCCTTCCCTGCCTTGAAGTTCCCCTGCCTTGAAGTTTGTTGGGCGTGCTGTGTGCCCCACTCTGCCATTTTTCTGTGTTTGTAGTTGCTTTGATACAGCTCACACTGGCTGACCCCAGGCCCACAGCCTTCTCTTCCCCTAGCCCCTCCTGAGTTCTGCAGCGTTGAGTGTAACCTTGGAAGCTCTCCTCCCCAGACCCCACTCCTGCCTCTGTACCCTCACCCCCAGTGGCCACCATCCCTCTATTGGAGCCCCATCATGTCCCTCCGGTCTTGCCAAGTATTGCCAGATCAATGGTTGTCTCTTTCTGAGAATTTTCCTTCTAGTTTGGCTGGGCCTGCCCACCCCCTGCAGTTCCCTTTCACAAGGCAGACAGGCTCTGGGCTTCATTCCTCTCCTTATATGGTGTCTGTCATCTCTTCTTAATGTTCTAGAGCCATCTACCAGACTCATGGTGGCTTCTGGTCCCTCAAGTTCATAGTACTCAAAGTAAAGCGCAGTGTCCCACAGTGCCGTTCCTCTTTCCTCTTCACCATTGGCCCATGGTTTGTAGTGTTGATTCCTTGGCTGTCCTCAAAAATGACTAAAGAGGCCCTGCTCTTACGCAGCTTCTGTTGTCATGGGATGAGAGAAGAGTTGCAAGAATACAGGCCAAGTACTCTGGAGTAAGGCTGAGTGACATCCAAGTAGGCCCTAGAGCTTATACTCCCTGTGGGGTGGGGTGGGGCTGACCTGGGGACCCCAGAGCCACAGCAGAGACTTAAAAGTGAGCCCTGCCATGGTGCTCAGGGAGGATGGAGCGGAGTGTTTGCCACTGTGACTAGCACAGCAGAGGGGATCCAAGCTAGGATGGATGTCAGCTTTGTGTCCCCTGGGACGTCAGGATGAGAGATGCTCTGTGTTCTTAGGTCATGTCACCCCTCCCAGGTAGGTGTGTCCCCGCAAATCTTCCCATTCTCCTATGGCCACTGCCCCTGCTCCCCCTTTTTCCTGTGCACCCCACTGTTTGATTGAAGGTGAGCCCCCAGCCCTCTAACACCCCTATATTCAAAGAGTTTGGAATGTAATATTGAGTTGGAAGTGTCACCCCAGCCCCTCCCCCTGGGAGTTGCCTTGGGCCGGACTCCACCTCCCAGAAAGCCCACCAAACTCTGACCCCTCCCCAGGGAGGGTCAGGACCACTCCCACAGGCTATTTAGGCTTGCACCGGAAAAGGAACGCGTGTTTTCGGGTTTTGCGAGTGCTTCCTCACTGTCTTCCCCCTACCATGCTCCCGCATTTATTAAACGCGGACATTTTTAATTTGGTCTAATCTGGTTTAATTGGAGTTGTTTTGCATCGGCGGAGAGGCTCTTCTTTTAAGACTTTTCCTAACACCCATCAGTGTTTGTACACAGAAGTCAGAGTCAGGGATCCTCAGACCAGGCTGTGAGAAACTGTAATCCTTTAATGATGGAGGCTTTCCAATGCCAGCATGGAGTCTGTTAGTGAAGACAACAGAGGAAACAAGGGGAGACTCCAGTCTGGTCCGGACTTGCTCACAGCTGAGCTTCCAGTTAGTGGCACAGCCACTTAACCTGCTGTTCCTTGGTGAGTGCGTCTGTAAAATGGGTTTAATAGTATCTGTCCCCTGAAGACTTCAGAGACTTTGTGGAGCTTAATGAGTGAGGGCCATTAAAGCCCTCAGAAGAAAGGTGGAGCTAAATACAAAGCACTATTGTAATTACCCTGCAGGTCCTCCAACCAGGTCGGATCTTGTTTTAAGAGGGTTACCATGACGATGGATTTGTTTTAAAATCTTGAGTTTCAAAGGCAGAGCTATAAATCCCCAATAAGGAGTGAAATTTATTTTGCTGAGTTTTATTATGGGGGGGGATGGAGCCTCACAGCCACTTACCAGCTGCCATGTGATGATGCCCACTGTTGCTGTTGAGGGTGACCTCTGTGCTCTGTGTGGCAAGGACCACAGTACCCCTCCTAGCACCTAGTGAGTCTCTTTTTGAGATAGGGTTTCTCTGTGTTGCTGTCTGACTGCCGTGGAACTCGCTCTGTAGACCAGGCTGGCCTCGAAACCCAGAGATCTGCCTGCCCCTGCCTCTCAAGTGCTGGGATTAAAGGCATGCACCACCACCTGGCCTGGTGAGTCTTAATGAACACTGTTCAATTAGTAAGGTCACAGCACCCAGCTCTCAACAGGCTCAGGGTGTTTGCTGGCTGCATGGAGGAGACACTAGAAACAGAATTTGCTAGAAAGTCATTCTGTGCCAGAGGGTGGTGGCGCACGCCTTTAATCCCAGCACTCAGGAGGCAGAGGCAGGCGGATCTCTGTGAGTTCGAGGCC
>NW_004949108.1:3836733-3837299 GCF_000317375.1 Microtus ochrogaster | reverse complement strand
TTGATGTCTGCCTTGAGTTTTAGTAATATTTCTTTTACATAAGTGGGTGCTTTTATATGAGGGGGCATAGATATTCAGGATTGAGACTTTATCCTGATGAATTGTTCCTGTTATGAGCATAAAATGTCCATCTCGATATCTTCTGATTGAATTTAGTTTGAAGTCAGTTTTGTTAGAAAGTAGTATGGCCACTCCTGCTTGTTTCTTAGGCCCGTTTGCTTGAAAAACCTTTTCCCAACCCTTTACTCTGAGTAGATGCCTGTCTTTGGGTTGAGATGTGTTTCTTGTAAGCAGCAGAATGTTGGATCCTGTTTTCGTATCCAATCTCTTAGCCTGTGCCTTTTTTAGGTGAATTGAGTCCATTAATATTAAGTGATATTAATGACCAGTGGTTGTTTACTCCGGTTATTCTTATTGTTTTGGTAGTAGAGTTTGTGTATCTCCCTTCTTTGAGTTGTGCTGGTGAAGGGTCACTAGAGGCCTGAGTTATTGTAGGCAGTGTTAGCAATGTTGGATTCCTTGGGTTGTGATTTTCCTTCTATTACTTTCTGTAAGGCTGGATTTGT
>NW_004949108.1:3831570-3836175 GCF_000317375.1 Microtus ochrogaster | reverse complement strand
TGAGAATTTATTGGCTTTGCTGTTTTCTTTGATCAGTGCGTTTATTTTCTCTATGGTGTCCTCAGAATCTGAGATTCTTTCTTCTATTTCTTGTATTCTATTGATTATGCTTGTTTCTATAGTCTCCGCTCGTTGACCTAGATTTTCCGTATCCAGCCGGTCCTCAGTTTGTGTTTTCTTCCTTGCTTCCATTTCAGTTTTCAATTCTTCAACTGTTTCCATTACCTGTTTGATTGTTTTTTCTTGGTTTCCCAGGGTATCATTTACGTATTTACTCATTTCTTCAAACTTTTTGTTATACTTATCATCCATTTCTATAAGGGCATTTTTTACATGTTGTTTGAAGGACTCTGTTGCTTTCATAAAGTCAATTTTTTCCATTTCTTCTGTGCTAGGGTGTTCAAGTCCTTCTGTTGTAAGATCATTGGGTTCTGGTGTTTTCATGTTGTTTTTCAGATTGTTGGGTGAATTCTTGCCTTGGCGCCTGCCCATCTCCTCCTACCGATGCTATCTAGTGGGTCTTCTAAAACAGGATCAGGTTTCCCTGCTGGCCAGGGGCCCCGCTTACAAAATGCCCCCGCTCCGTTTCCTGGGTCCCACCGTGGGCCAAGATCCTTTACACCACTCAGGAGGGTCTACAGGAACAGGACCAGGCTCCCCGTTCGCCAGGGACCTCGTCAACAAAAGGTCTACCACTCTGTAGGCCAGCCACCAAAACAAAGACACTCCTGCTGCCCTCTGCCCCGAGCACCCAACCCAGCGCCCAAACAGGCTGAACTGGGTAATCCCGTGGCCCCGCGGAAGGGAGGGAGAAGGAAGGAGGCCTTTGGGGGCAAGCTGGGATGGACCAAGGAGAGAGAGGTCGCAGCAGAGGAGGAGCAGCCCTAGCAGGCTGACCGGGGAGTCAAGGGGATCGGGGAATTCCCCCGCTTTGTTTCCTGGGTCCTGCCGTGGGTCAAGAACACTCTCACCACTTAGGAGGGTCTTCAGGGACAGGTCCAGGCTCCCCGTTTGCCAGGGACCTCGCCAACAAAGGACCTCCCACTTTGCAGGCCAGCCACCAAAACACCTACTTGAATTAGTTGTAGTGGGACCATCTGCTCTCAGTGTGGGCTTCACTGTTTCAAGCTTGGACCATCAGAAAATATAAGTTCGTGTCTGCCGCGCCTCTGCCCACGTCTGCGCCAGTCTGCCTGCGCCGGTCTGCCTGCCCATTCCATGAAATTCTGAGAGGCTGAAAGCCTCAAGGTCTACAGATTGCAAGCCAGGGATTCAGGGAAGCTAGCAATGGAAGTCCACTGGTCACACCTGTGAAGAGCTGGGGTTTCAGACCTCTCTGCCTGCAGAAAAGGCAGAGCAGGAGGGCACTCAGCCCCACCCTGCCATCCCACTCTGGCCTTCTATGGGTTGGGTGAGGTCAGCACTCCTGGTCAGTTTATGGATAGGGCCCAGTCACGCTCACAGAGACTTCCTGTCACCCTGACACGTGCCATGCTCTGGTAATGTCAGGCCTGGAACTGAATGGTTTACACACTCATCCGGTGTTGGTCAGGTAGGAAGTGAGGTCATTTACCTGCTTATTGGCCTGAGGCAAAGTTCTTTCCTGCCTGGACCTTCATCTCCCCCAAAGGATGGGGTTAATAGCAGAACCTACCTCACGAGTCCTGTTCAGCAACAGAGTGATCTCTCAAGGCATCAACAGCAGGCCAGCCTGCATCCCACAGGAGGTTCAGAGCCTTGTAAGGCCCATTTCTCCTCCACAAACCAAGATCCACAGGAACCTTGATGGCTCTTATAGAGTCATCTCTGCCTTTAGTCACTCTGCCACCCTGGGTCACCCGAGACCAGATGTGTTCTCCTGCCTTCTCCAATACTGCAGCAGCATCCCGCCTGTCCCCCTCTGTCACTACCGTGGTACTGTGGTGCTATGTGTTGCTTTCATTGGTTAATAAATAAAACTTCCTTAGCCTGATATGGTAGAACTTAGGTAGGTGGGAAAAGACTAAACTGAATGCTGGGATAAAGAAGAGCAGAGTCAGAGAGACACCATGGATTCGCCAGAGTCAGACATGCCAAATCTTTGCTGGTAAGCCACTGCCATGTGGCGATATACAGATTAATAGAAATGGGTTAAATTAAGATGTAAGAGTTAGCCAATAAGAAGCTAGAGCTAATGGGCTAAGCAATGACTTAAATAATATGGTTTCTGTGTGATTATTTCGGTTCTGGGCGGCTGGGATGAACAAGCAGCTCCTTGCAACAAGTCCCCACACCACAGAACACCTGGCCTGTTGCCTGCCTGTCCTGGGCAGCCTTTCCCCAGGCCCTGTGCTGAGCCAGGCGGGAGCTTCAAACAGTGAGTCCTCCCTCTTCTGAGGCTCATTGTACTCACAGGCATGTGGACTAGTGGAGCCCAGCCACCGGCTTCCACAGTTACGTGCTTTCGCATTGTCTGGATACATCAGTGAAGAAGATATGAGAACCAACTCTATGACTCAGAGATCAATACTGATTTTTAAAAGGTTAAGAAGGATGACAGGATCTCCCTCTTAATTAGTGAAGTCAGGGTCAGAGATAAACAAGGGCCAGTGTTCATTCCCACTCGGGGCTTTCTTAACCTTATAGCTACAAAATGTGCTCAGTGTACAAAAACTTAATAGGGTAGTACAGATCCCTCCCAAACATCAAAAGCCAGAGCTGTAATCACAAGCCAGCCTGGAGCACTGACCACAAACAGCACTTTCTACAGAGTACTCTCCACAGGCAGAGCACTCATTATAAGCAGAGCACTCCACAAGCAAAGCATTCCACAGGCGGAGCACTCACTGTAAGCAGAGCACTCCACAGGTAGAGCACTCACCACAAGCGGAGCACTCTCCACAGGCAGGGCACTCACTATAAGCAGAGCACTTCACAGGCAGAGCATCTATAAGCAGAGCACTCCACAGACAGAGCACTCACCACAAGTGGAGCACTCTCTTCAGGTGGAGCACTCACTATAAGCAGAGCACGTCACAGGCAGAGCACGCACCACAGGCAGGTATGCTGCTCTGCCATCAAGAAGGACCCAGAGGCTGCTCGCCCTTGGCTATGGAGCTGTGCAGACCACAGTGGAGCTTAGAGCTCATGCAAGTGGAACTTGGTCTCATCTCATTGGAAGCAGGGAGGGGCCCCCAGTGTGCCTGTGCCTACAATACTCCTAAGGACACAGGTCTTCCCAGTGCACCTTGGGAAGGTGTTAGGTGTCACAAATTGTCATAGATCCAGAAACTCAGGCTTCACAAGTAAAATAGACAATGGAGTAGATCAAACTGGGGCCTGTTTGACTAAGTGGTGGGCTTGATGCTGCCTGGCAGTCTATGAGGTGACTGTGCCCAAAAAAAAAAAAAGAAGGAAGGGAAAGAAAAAGAAAGGGAAAAAGAAAAAGAAAAAAGGAAAGACAAGAAAAAACATGAAAGGAAAGAAAAACCTCGAATTCCAATGGGAAACTAAGAAGTAGCTGGCTGGTAAGTGTCAGAACCGGGATTTGAAAGCAAGGAGGCTAGTTGGCGAGTCCTCAGGGACTGGGCGGAACATGACAGTAAAGTCCCTTGTGTGGCTAGAGCCCACCTGGAAGGTGCGCTTCATAGAGAAGTGACTGAGCACAGAACCCTAGGGTTCCCTAACAGAGCATCTGTGGAAGAGAAGAAGCAGAGGCTAAAGCAGGAGCCTGAGAAGGGCATGGGCTGGGCTTTCACTGGGGAGGATGTGGGGGAGCCTCCTTTATCGGGGCACCAGCTCGGTAGGCCTCCAGCCTGCAATAGATTGCTCAAGCCCCATGAGCTCACAGAGCAAGACACTCTTCGAAGACTCACTGAAGATTTTGCTGCTGAAAAAGAATGCTATTCCCCTCGGGCTGGCCTTGCAAGTGGGGTGGTTGCCTTTAGTGTAGCCAAGCAGAGCTCCATCTGAAGAGAGGCCAGGAAAGGAGCCAGGGCTCTGTGCAGAGACCACTATGGTTACCCCGTCTCCCCCACCACGCACAGGCTGGGAGTTCTCAGGGCCATGTTCAAATCCTAGGAGACCAACCCAGAGTGGCCCATCTCCCTCTTTAGTTCCTCTCTTAGAAGGCCTGGCTCTTGACTGAACCCTCACTTAGCCGCTGCCACCCCTGGCAGCTTCCAGAAAGGACACTCTGTGTACTTGGCTCCTGGCCAAGTGATAGGTATTAGGTGATCGTGGTGATAATGGGCGAGGCCAGGAGCCGAACAGTCTCCTCCCTGGGGAGCTAAGGGTCCTGAAAAGACCAACGGGAATAGCCATCAGCCCGCCTGAGGGAGGTGAGTGTTCCCAACTGTGTTAACAAGGTTTCCGTGTCCGGTCCCAGTAACCATCGTGATCCCATTGACAACCTTGCCACTGCCCAACCTGTGCCCTCAGCCGCATAGCGCCTAGGACCGTGAGGAGCAGGGTTGATGCTTGGGTTCGCATTTAACTGAAGGGAGCCGAGGTACCCGCTGCATATGTCAGCGGATAGTGAGACGCCCATCTGGATATCGGCCTCATCCCTTCGGGTTGGGCCCTGGTGGTGGTGGTGGTGGTGGTGGTGGTGGTGGTGGTGGTGGT
>NW_004949108.1:3830253-3831470 GCF_000317375.1 Microtus ochrogaster | reverse complement strand
GGGGGTGGGTGGCTGGGTGGGTGTGACATCTGCAGCCTCAGAAATGCTGAAAGAGCAAGGAGGCAAAATGGTGCCTTGAGAAGACCCCGAAGTGGCTAGAGCAGAGGCTGAGCCTGTTGCTCATGTGGTAGGCCTCCTGTGCTGCAGGGCACTGGTGGGGGGAGACGACCCATGGGAGCGGATCTGTGAGTTTCTGTGCACCTGGGAGCCTGGGAGAAGAGCCAAGGCTGAAGCTCAAGCCAGCACAAACGGGATTCCCTGGGGGTCTCAGTTTCATTGGGAGCAGGTGGAGTGAGCACCCTATGGAGACTGGGTGGCCCTCTCCATTCTGGTGCTTTTTTTTTTTTTTTTTTTTAGCTCAGGTCAACTCCAGAAAGCATTCTAGGAGACCCCAGGCTTCCTGCCAGCTGCAGCCTTTTCCTGTGGAAGCCCGGGAGGCCCTGGGCCCCAGAGCTGGAGCGTGGCCGGCTCCTCCCGGATATGTTTGCAGAAGTGCTCAGAAGTGCTCGCCAGCACGCCCCAGTTGGAAACGTCTTAAGATAGGAAACACAGTTGTCCCTGATGCGCGTCTAGGTGTCAGGAGGCCACGAAGCAAAATCATTTCCTCCGAGGCTGCCAAGTTTGGGGGTCCTGCCCTGCCTGTGTACATCCGGCAACAATGACTCAACTTGAATTTCCCTCCCGACTCTTTAGTGGTTTCCATGCAGGAGGCCAGTGCCTGAAGAAGCCCCGTCTGCAAGCATGGCCAGCCTCCTGCTATTCCACCGCCATAGCTTCTGAGCCTAGTCAGCAGGCCCAGCTCAGCGGCTTCACCCCGCTGACTGACGAATCCCTGGCTGAAGCACCTTGAGAGAGGAAGGGTTGGTTCGGACTCACAGTTCGGGGCTGTAGTCCACCACGGTGGAAAAGGCATGGCTGCAGAGGCCTGGGGCCCCTGGGCACGTTGCATTTGCAGTCAGACTGAGCAAGGCGGATGAAGGCTGCATCTCAGCTCTCTGTCCTTTTCACGCAGTCCAGGGCCGCAGCCTACGGAACCAGTCGTGTTGCTCACAGTTAGTGTGTCTTCCTGTCTCAGTTAATCTAGAAACTCTCTTGGACACGCCCAGAGGTTTGTCTCCTAGGTGACTCTAGATAGCTAACCACTGCTTGGGGCACATACCAAGTGATTTTTAAATTTTTATGTGTCGATGCAGGTGTGTCGATATGTGTGTGTGTGC
>NW_004949108.1:3816189-3829487 GCF_000317375.1 Microtus ochrogaster | reverse complement strand
TGACCTGTGGAGGTTAGAAGAGGGTGCCCAGGAGCTGGAGTTCCACGGGTGCAGGTGCCCTGTGGAGGCTAGGAGAGGGTGCCCAGGAGCTGGAGTTCCACGCGGTCGTGAGCTGCCCCATGTAGGCGATGAGAGCTGAACTCGGGTCCTCCTGAAGCACAGCCTCTCTTAATCGCAAAGCCGTGTCTCCAGCCCTCATTTTAACTGTTTTTAAGCCCGCACTTCAGTGGTACTGAGTATACGCACACTGCTGTGTGGCATCCCCACCGTCCTCCTCCAGAGCTTTGTCATCTGCCTGGATGACACCCTGGACCCCTTGACCGCTAGTCCTCACAGCTGCCAGTGACCTTTGTTCTACTTGCTGACTGTGAAGTTGCCTCATCTCATGGGATCATCCAGTTTTGACCTTTTGTGTCTCGCTCATTCCACTAACCGTGTCGTGTTCAGGGTTGATCCCCGTGGTAGCATGGTGGCATGTCACTCCTTCCTGTGGCTGAGTAATAGCCCTGTTGGATGCACGCACACCACCTTCTGCCCATCTGTTCCTCTGTTACTGGGGACACTTGGCTCACTCCCTCCTGGTTAGCATGCATTGTGCAGCTGTGAACACTGTTCAACCTTGGGAGGAGTTACGAAGGTTTTTTTCCCATCATTATAAAGAAAGAGTTATTTAGTGTGTATGTCTGTATGTGTGTCAGAAGAAACCTTGCTGGAGTTGATTCTCTCTCTCTCTGTTTCTCTCTCTCTGTCTGTCTCTCTCTCTGTGTCTGTCTGTCTCTCTCTGTCTCTCTCTCTCTGTCTGTCTGTCTCTCTCTCTCTGTCTGTCTCTGTCTCTCTGTCTCTCTCTCTCTGTCTGTCTCTGTCTCTCTGTCTCTCTCTCTCTGTCTGTCTCATATGGGTCCTGAGGAGCAAAGTCAAGTTTTCAGACTTGACTGCAGGCACCTGTTATATTTGTTTGTGTTGTGGAATACTCCTTTAACTATGTAAAGATGTGTTACATTTGTGTTGTGGAATATTCCTTTAACTATGTTATATTTGTTTGTGTTGCGGAATACTCCTTTAGCTATGTAAAGATGTGTTACATTTGTGTTGTGGAATATTCCTTTAACTATGTTATATTTGTTTGTGTTGCGGAATATTTCTTTAGCTATGTAAAGATGTGTTACATTTGTTCGTGCTGCATTTGTTTAACCATTAAAGATGTGTTGCTTTGCCTGCCTATGGCACCTGACTGGTCTAATGAAAAGCTGAGCAGCCAATAGCTAGGCAGTAGAGGGAAGGGTGGGACTGGTAGGAGGAGGAAGCTAGGCTCCAGAGGAGAGAACCAGGGAGGATGAATGCCTGGGGCCAGCCATCCAGACACAGAATAGGCAGGAGAAGTAAGACGTACAGAGTGAAAGAAAGGTAAAAAGCCCTAATGCAAAATGGAGATGAGGAGAGATAGGTTGATTTGTTACAAGAGCTAGTGGGACAAGCACAAATGAGGCCAAACATTCATAACTAATAAGTCTCTGTCATGATTTGGGGTCTGAAGGTCCAAAAAGGCCTGCTACGTCACCCACTTAGCCATCTCATAGGCCCCTCTCTGTGGCTTTGATTTGGGTTTCCCTGTGGCCTTTCAGCATCTTTCCCGGTGCCTAATTCCCACCAGAAGAAGAAACCACCATCCAAGTCCTTTGCCCGTTTTTAATTGGGTCATAATTGTATTATTGTTGCCTTATGGAAGTTATTCACATACTCCGGACACTGTCCCCTGCTCTGGTATTTTATTTGTACCTGTAAATGCATTGATAGCTGCAACAGGAAGTCAGGTTTGTGGAGAATGGACTTGAAGGCCTCCTAGCCACTTCCTGCTTCCAGAGTTACTAGAAGGAGTCTCCAGGGTATCCACGATCAGTGTACAGGTTCTTTGTATTTCAAGCAAACAGTCTAACTAGAACAGAGTGGAAAGTGTGCACTTATTAGAAGTGAGCACAGAAGCAAAGAATTCAGCCCACACAATGGAAATTGACTCAAACGAACATGTGACTTGGGAGCCCCAGTGTAGCACAAGAGAGACCTTAGTGGGTCCCATGGTAGGTGAGGAACATGGGCGGGAAACAGAATACACCACGCAGAGAGAGAGCTTGGGTATGGAGTTAATTGGGAGGGTAAGGGGGAAGAGAGAAAGACAGTGACAGAAAGGGGGGAGAAAAAGACAGACACCTGCCTCTTCAGAAGAATGGCAGGAAGAGAGAGACTGGGAGTTGGCAGAGCTTCTCTTAAAGGGGCCTTTGCACCTGCATAAGCCACCATAGGCTCCTGGGCTGGCTAAGGTACTGTCTTGGTTCATCCTGCCAGGTGACAGGGACAGCCAGCATAATCCTAACACAGAGGATCTTATTACATAGGCGGTTTGCAGGGAGTCTGGGAGTTAACATTTTGTTTTGTATTGTATTTCGAGACAGGGTTTCTCTGTGTAGCTCTGACTGTCCTGGAACTTGCTCTGTAGACCAGACTGGCCTCAAATTCAGAGATCCATCCACCTGCCTCTGCCTCCCCAAGTGCTGGTGGTCCTGGGTTCTGTAAGAAAACAGGCTGAGCAGCACCCTCCAGGGCCTCTGCATGAGTTCTGCCTCCAGGTTCCTGCCCTGCTTGAGTTTTCTATCCTGACTTCCTTTGATGATGAACAGTGATGTGGAAGTGTAAGCTGAATAAACCCTTCCCTCTTCACGTTGCTTTGGTCAAGGTGTTTCATCACCACAATGGTAACCTAAACAAAATGGTACCTTTGGAGACAGATGGATTGGAGCCTGCTTCTTCCCAGCTCCTATATGGACTCAGAAGTATGTCCAAAGGTGATAGCATGTCCCCCAAGGCCAGAAGGTCCTTGAGCAATCTAACCCAGGCGCCCCTGACATCACCCAAGAGGGTTGCTAGCAGGATTTCTCTGGTAACCCCAGCTAGGCTTGGCTTCTAGAAAAGGGTCACTAGGAATGCAACGTTCTTTCTTTCAGCTTGGCCTCTGGCTGGCTCCCTCTCAGCACAGCAGGCTGCCCCTGACCTATTCCCACAGACAAGGACAGAGACGACCAGGCCTTTCAGATTTCAGGGTCAAAACTACAAAGATGAGCACGGTGAGGCTCTCCCAGTGAGGAGACTTGTACTGGGAGTGGGTGCCAATCTGGCGTCGGGAAGTAGCTGTCTCTCGTGGAAGAGACAGGATGCTGTATGGAGTCAAATGTAAGTTCTGTGACTGGAGGCCTCCGCTCTGGCCTCCTAAACCAATGTGATGAATGAATGTCTGTGAGGGGACAGTCTGTTGTCCCAGGAGACCTGCTTCAGGCTGGCAGAGGACACGTCCATCCTGTACCCATGTGTGTGTATATTAACGTGTACCCAGTAAACCTTCACTGGTCTGCACTAACCGGCCATTTTTGAGGTTGTGGAAATAAGTAACAGATTGTTAAATTCTGACACAGTGGTATGTCCAGAATATTCCAGGCACATATGGGACCCCTCCAGTAGTCCCTGAGGCGGAAGCAGACAGCCACTCGATTCCGCATGGATGGGAGTCCACGCTACTTGTCCAGGCTGGCAGCAGTTAGGTCAGAAGGGGGCTGGGGACATGGCCAAGGGTGGGGACCACTCACATTTGACTCTGCCCGATGCTGTCAGGTGTGGTGTAACATCTAACTGTCTGGAACTTCTCTCATCCCACAGAAGGAATAGCTGGGCAAAGAAATGGAGCTGGGCATGGATGTGGCAGAGTCCACGTGCTTAGGTAGAAGAGTGATGGCTTATCCATTCTCCCTCTTTCTCTTCTGAGATCTGGACCAAAAGTGAGCCGGCCTAGTTTGAGCTGTGAAGACAAGAGCTTTTCTGTAGAACAGTGGTTCTCAGCCTGTGGGTCATGACTCATTTAGAGTCAAACAACCCTTTACAGGGGCTGCCTAAGACCATCAGATACTTCTATTAATTACAGATATTTTGCCTAAGAAAACAGATTGTCCTTCTGTCTATGTGTTGTTTTTATCTGTTAATGAATAAAGAAACTGTGTTGGCCTGTGATAGGGCAAAAGAACAGAGCTAGGTGGGGAAATGTAGCGAGCTGCATGGAGCCACATCTGATAATCAACTCCTGAGACAGCTAAGGCCTGATCTATGCTATGATCACGCAATGATTATCAGCTGCTTGCATATGCGTGGACCTATGCAACGGGCAATGCCCACCTGGCAATCCGGGATTGGCAGCCCATGCCTACTTAAGGGCTGGGAGAGGTTTGCCCAGGGAGAGAGAGAAAGTGAATAAAGTCCTGGAATAAACTGCAGTGAGAAGAGCTCCAGTGTGTCGCGCGTCATCCTTGTGGGTCGAGGGTGGCCGTGACAGTTGGTGACTCGTACGGGGACAAGCGTATGGGGAACCTCCAAACCTCTCTCCGTGGAGCCCAGAACTTGCTGCAGTCAGGGGATGCACCGGATAATCCTCAAGGTAAAGATTGGGGATCCGCGACAAAAAGCGGGTTTTCCGCTCTTGCCGGTAGAAGAAGGGAGAGTGGGGGTAATAGGGCCGGGACTATAGCGGACGGATCAAAGTGAGAGCCACGACCAAAGTGGACAGTTTAAAATGAAAATAAAAGGAAGAATAGGATTTTAGAATGGGTGCTTCAACATCACACCTGATTTTTCTGGCTCCTAACGAGCTGTTACGGAGTGCATTGGAGAGGTTTTTGACTGAATGTGACACAATTGCACCTTGGTTTGCCATCTCTGGCAATCTTAATGTGTCATCCTGGGATAAGCCTGGTGGAGATCTGAATTTTGCCACTGGACAAGGTATGCTAAGGAAGAGAGTTATATTCATGTGGTTTGAATTTCCGAGACCACCTGAGTTTACAGTGGAGTGTGAGCAGCTGTGGCTCCAAGGCCAAGGAACTCCAGGCAGCTCCAAGGCCAAGGCCAAGCAGCGCTGAGGGTCTGCTAAGCTGCAAACACCAGGGACCTGCCTCAGGGCGTAGAATTGCAGTAGCCAAACCTGGGTGGGGTGGCCACTCCCGCCCCACCATGCCTCCACCTTACAGCTCAGTGGGGAAGTGGAGCCTCCGCCTCCCCCCCCCTTGCTGTGAGTCTTAGCGCCACTGGAAAATGGCAGTAAGAATGCAGCGTCCCCGCTCAGCAGGAAGTAGCCAGAGAGATTGACAACACCCAAATTCCCTATAAGATAATTTAAGCGGGGTCCCTTCAGAGCAGC
Organism: Microtus ochrogaster; assembly: GCF_000317375.1. Taxonomy (NCBI): domain Eukaryota; kingdom Metazoa; phylum Chordata; class Mammalia; order Rodentia; family Cricetidae; genus Microtus; species Microtus ochrogaster. Next base: position 3,824,257 of record NW_004949108.1, on the reverse strand, counting down.
AAGCCTGCTTTCTCCACCCTTCAGTGGTTGCAGAGCAGCCTGCCTTCCTGAGCTCCGCTCCACTCCATGCACCAGTTTGGACCCAAAGCGAATACAGTGGGGCTGGAAGGCAGCTGGAGCAGAGCTTTGCTAGGTGGCTGTGGTGGAAGGCACATTGCCTCAGCCCAGTCTGTGCCTAGCCTGGCGGATGCCACAGCAGTGCCAAGAGTATCAGCAAACGCAACAACAAGTGCTGGAGCTGAGACCCGACAGGGCTGCCCAAGAAAGCAGCGTAGCCAAGGGGCAAGGAAAAGACAATGGCAGTTTCAGGCTCTGCAGGCCGCTGAAGAGTCTGCGGCAGAGGGAATTTAAATCAAGAGACTGCCCTATTGTAGGAGCAGGTACCTGTGTGCTCTGTTTTAGCCAAAGGGTTGGTAGAATACCATAGTCCAAATGGGAGGTTGGGTCCAGTGGTGATTGGGGACCCTACTGCTGGCAATCTTAACACCTGTTGCCATGGGCATTCATCTTTAAATCCTGTGTAAGATCAGACAACCCATGAGAATGCAGTATATGGTTACTTAGCAGAAGCAGGATCAGCTGAGCTGCTAGGGAAGCCAAAGAGGTGCGCGAGGGAGAAGGTGTCTTCCATGCACTCAGCTGACAAGAATGAATGTGCCACGGGGGTATGGCAGCTGGGGTATGTTATTAGAGGCAAGTCTATACCCTAGTCTGTCAGACATTTCTATCCATCCGGGGCTGTGTGTGACCAGCATTCAATATGACTCATGCAACTAATTTGTTTAAAGAATTGTCTAGATATCTTTTAGGTAATTGGTCTGGTGAATTCGAACAACAACTGGAAAAGCTGCAAGCGATGATTGTGACTGCAAATTCCACACGTATGGATACCAGCATGGCAGAAGAACTATCTTCCTGGATCACTTCATGGATCATCTGAAGGAGTGGGCAGGAATAAGAGCCCTAACAGGCTTAATGGTGCTTGCCTCCCTGGTATGCCTGTGGTGCATTTGTCACATAGGGTTTCACAGCATCGCAATGCAGTTATGATCATTCAGGCCTTCACGGCCATTGAAGCAGGACAGTCCCCTCAAGCTTGGTTATCTATAGTTGAGCACAGGATGCGAGGCTTATGCACTGCACTTGAGGTAAGCATACATCAGCCTCAAGAAGAGCAAGTCTGGTTGCATGTGGGTTGGTGTCTAACTCCCACCTCTGTAAAAAGGCACCAGACAGGTTTAGTGTTCTCTGAGTGGATGACACCTGGACAGACGCTAGTACATGTTTCATTTTTAACAGAGATCAGACCTCTACTCTTACCTGTTGCTTTACAAAACAAAAGGGGGAACTGTAGTGAGCTGCATGGAGCCACATCTGATAATCAACTCCTGAGATGGCTAAGGCCTGACTTATGCTATGATAACGCAATGATTATCAGCTGCTTGCATATGCGTGGACCTATGGGCAATGCCCACCTGGCAATCCGGGATTGGCAGCCCATGCCTACTTAAGGGCTGGGAGAGGTTTGCCCGAGGAAAGAGAGAAAGTGAATAAAGTCCTGGAATAAACTGCAGTGAGAAGAGCTCCGATGTGTCGCGCGTCTTCCTTGTGGGTCGATGGTGGCCGTGACAGGGAAAACTAAAGTGAATGCTGGGAGAGAGGGTCAGAGAGACACCATGTAGCCCTGCCAGAGACAGACACCAGAACTTTAGCCAGAAAGCCACAGCCATGTGGCCATACACAAATTAATAGAAATGGGTTGAATTAATATGTAAGTGTTAGCCAATAAGAACCTAGAGCTAGCCGGGCGGTGGTGGCGCACGCCTTTAATCCCAGCACTCGGGAGGCAGAGGCAGGCGGATCTCTGTGAGTTCGAGGCCAGCCTGGTCTACAAGAGCTAGTTCCAGGACAGGAACCAAAAGCTACGGAGAAACCCTGTTTCGAAAAATCCAAAAAAAAAAAAAGAACCTAGAGCTAATGGGTCAAGCAGTGATTTAATTAATACAGTTTCTGTGTGATTATTTTGGGGCCAGGAATCAACAAGCAGCGCCCATCTTCCAACACATTACAATTCATAACAATAGCAATATTACAATTATGAAGTAGCAATGAAATCATTTTATGGTCACCATAACATGAGGACCTGTATTAAAGGGTCACGACATTTGGAAGGTTAAGAAACACAGCTGTAGGATGTAGCAGAATCCAGAGATGAAAGGAATCTGGGTCTTCAAGTACCTTTCTAGAGGAGGGCTTCTTAAACTTTCCCCATCCGTGATATCTCTCCCCCCTTCCCCTTCCTCCTCTCTCTTCCAGTAAATTTAATTTAATTAAGATAGGAGTGAAGCCTTGCCAGTGGTGGTAGCAACGGCGGTGCTACCTCAGGAAAAGCAGAGGACCGCTGGTACTCCAGAGGCCAAGGGAGTTCCAGGACAGCCAGGGCTACACAGAGAAACCTTGGCTCAAAAGAAGAAAAAAAAGGAGGAGAAGGATAGTGTGCCTTAGGTAAGGTTTCTATTGCTGTGAAAAGACACCATGACCATGGCAACTCTTACATTTAATCAGGGTATCGTGCTTACAGTTTTAGAGGTTCAGTCCGTTATCATTGAGATGGGCAGCACGGCCCCCTACAGACAGACGTGGTGCTGAAGCTGAGAGTGCTACATCTTAACCAGAAGGCAACGGGAAGTCGACTGGCTGTCACACTGAGGGAAACTTGAGCAAAAGAGACCTCAGAACCTGACACATATTCTCCAACAAGGCCACACCTCCTAATAGTGCCACTCCTTTTGGGGGCCATTTTCTTTCAAACTACCCCAGCCTGTCTTTTAAAAAAAGAAAAACAGGAGCTGGAGAGAGGTGGCTCAGAAGTTTAGAGCACTTGCTGCTCTTCTAAATGCCCTGGATTCAGTTTCCAGTGCCCAGATGGCAACTCAGAACCACCTGTAGTCTCAGTTCCGGGAGGTCCCACAGGCACAGGCACGCATGCAGTGCATGTACATACATGCAGGCAAAACACTCACAAAAACGTCTTCAAAACAACAAGAACATCAATGCACAAAAAAAGGGTAGCTGTCCTGGTGCCCTGCTCTCCGTGTTTGTCCTGATTGTTCGAGAACAAGTGAAAGTTTTCATTTTAAACTCCTTTTCAAACTGCCGAATGGTGATGTCATCTGACTTCACATCAGGGAACACCTTGCACAGTCCCCTGTGTCACTGTTCCTAAGCTTTCCTCGTCACGACACGGTCGTAAATAATCAGCCCAGGAGTCTGTTTTCAACATGATCAGCAAAAAAATACCTTTGCTGAAGAATTAACAAGTTCCTTCAACCGGGATCCTCCTTACGGTTTGTGACTCCAGCAGGCTCCCAGCGGCACAATGGAAGCTTTCCGAGGGCTCACTCGGTGTTTGCCCAAGTTAAGATCTTAGTAGGTAGGCAAGTTTCTTGTTCGAGTCAAGAACAGTGTTGGCAGAATCGCTGTCTATAAACTCAGGCACATTGGCAGATTCCACCTCATCATCTTCAAAGATCTCAGTGCAGCCTTGGTCTGGTGGTGACCGGCTGGGGCATCTGCAGGAGGCTCTGTACAGAGGTGTCATCTTTGAGGTGACGCACCTCCCGGAATGACACTTGCAAGTATGTCCAGCTTGCAGGCTCCAACATCAGGCTCCTCTTTGTCCAGCCGGGTCTGGGTGTCTTAGTCCTCTATGACAGCATGGGAAAGGACGATGCGCACCTCCGCGGTGCCCCAAGACAGCGTGGGAAGGGACAATGCGCACCTCCGCGGTGCTCCATGACAGCGTGGGAAGGGACGGTGCGCACCTCCGCGGTGCCCCATGACAGTGTGGGAAGGGACGGTGCGCACCTCCGCGGTGCCCCACGACAGTGTGGGAAGGGACGATGCGCACCTCCGCAGTGCTCTTGGACTTGTGCTTCTGGCTTCCTCCTGGGCCAGAGCAGAGTGGAATGTCTCCTCTGCACAGTGTGCCTGGGGCTCGAGGCTCAGGCTGCCAGCTTCCAACTGCAAATGTAGCCCAGTCAGCCAGGTCCTGGGGCAAGACTTGGCTGCAGAAGATGAGGCCAAGACAACCTGCTGAGACTCGGCTCTCCCCACCTGATACAATTTTGACATGGACCTTGAGTAAATAAGTATAGAAACTGATGCATACAAATCAAATGTTTACTGACAATAAATCATAACGTTATTGAAAAACAACCCAGAATACATGCAGTTTTGCTATGTATTAGCAAGGAATGTACATTCACATACTAATGATGGATGTGCTTGTATGCTTTTGCATAAAGAATTAAATCTTGCCTGGACTCTGTGGGATATATTCATTATTTTTCAGAATTGATCAGTGTTTGTATTTTATAATCATCAATGCTGATAATGCTGCTTTGCTAAATATTAGTGTAAAATGGAAAAAGTATATCCAGGGCTATCCCAGAAGCTGTTAGAAATTCTGACCTTATCTGAAGCCAGATTCATTTAAGGCAGTGGTTCTCAACCTTTGGGTCACAATCTTGGGGATCGCCTATCATATATGCTGCGTATCAGACATTTATATTATGACTCATAACAGTAGTAAAATTATAGTTATGAAATAGCAACAAAATAATGTTATGATTCAGGTCACCACAACCTGAGAACTGTATTAATGGGTCACAGCATTAGGAAGGTTGAGAACCACCGATTTAAGGTTTTTTTTAAAAAAAAATGAGACTCAAATCCACAGCTCAAACAGGAACTCTGTAAGTGTAGCCTTCTAGCACCACACGTTCTGATTGGTAGCCTGATTTGCCTGATTTGATACTCGCGTGCTCAGGAGTGATGGTGGAAAAATATTTCAGGTCTTTGCTTTTCATAATTGAACTGTTGTTTCTGGCAGAGCGAGAGAGTCTGTGATGGTAAAAACACTGCAAATCCTAGCACGGAAGAGCCTCGAAGCTGAACGGAGGTGTCTCAGGCAGCACAGGCTGGTTTCGTGTCGTATGACGTCATACACCACACGAACTGCATGCTGGGTGTTCTCAACCAAAACTGCAGTGAGGTCACATGGTACAACGCTGAAGAGCTGGCAGAAACGTGTCGGGTTTGCTACACATTTGAGTTCGGTTTTGGGGACTGCACATCCAGAGACCCTTTATCATTGCCAAAGTTTTCACAACGCTCCCTGTTTGCTTTCATGACCCCATGAGACGCCTCACAGCGAAGTTGGGTCCTGGATCGGAGCCATTCCACATCTCTGTTTTCTTCCTGGCTGTTTTGTGAGAGGAACTGGCTCTTTCTTCAGGCAATTGGGACTGCCGGTTCCTCCTGCTGCTCAGCTTCCCAACTCAACATGATGTGAAGCCAACCTCGGAGTGTGGTCCCTAGGCTCCTCTCCGTGCCCCTTTGCGGGATATCGGAGGGTAACTTCCCACTACAGCCAGATGGTGGTAGGCCTAGAGGAAGCTCGCCTTTCCTCATGCCGGCAGGACTGAAATGTGGAAAGCTCTGGTTGTGGTGAGTCCTACATGGGGATGGCCTGGTGACCCGGCTCTTGCTCTGACCATGGTGTCATTTGTCACTTTAGGTGGACAAAGAGGATAACTGCCCCACCTCTATGCTGAGAACCCCTCTCCTACATACCCAGAAGATTAGGGGGACTTCTAGTCTCCCCACAAATTTGGCTCATCAGGGAGTCCCCAGAGGGCCACATGCACAGGAATGGTGGCACAAGGTTCTTCCCTAAGGTTAAGGTTCCAGTGCAGAATGTCCCTAAGAGCTGGGGCGCTGAGGTACTTCTGCAAGTCGCTACCGTGATATGAGATCACACATGTTTTCCTGAGAACAGGGCACACAGGCAGGCCCTTATGATGTGGGTGAAGTTGCTTGCCACCAAGCCTGGCAACCTGAATTAACACTACATCCCAATTACTTTATGGGATCCCCACATATGAACTAGGTGCTGAATTGTGTCCCATCTCCCTGCTCCCTGAAAAATCAGGTCTCCTGGGATCTCCAAATATAACCGTACATAGAAATTGGATCTTTATAGGAACACTCCGGTCAAGATTCTGTGTTTAAAGTGAGCTACTCATATGACTGGTGTCACAAAGGAAGTAAAATTTGGGGACACACACACGGGAGGATACTGTAGATATGGTAGCAGAAACAGAACAAGAAACGCATACGCTGGGTGGCCATGTCAAGCACGCCAGCAAAGCACCGATGTTGAGAGAGACCTGGGGCAGACCTTTGCACCCGGCCTGAGAAGGTGACAGCCCTGCCATTCCAGGGCCACTGGTCTGTAGCACCATAAGCGTGTGTCCAAGCCATCTGTTGATTCACTACAGCAGTGACAATGAGCCAACCTTCTGGAGACCTTAGTCACAGCACTTGGCCTCACTCAAAAGGACCATGGGTCCCAGAAGGGAAGTTTCTACACTGGCCACACCCGTACAGCTTCCAGTGACATTTACTTTCCTCTTCAATCCCTCGAGGGCAGTAAAAGGACAGAGTCTGTGAAGCTGAAGTTCTGCCCTGTAAATCAGGCTGAAAAAGAATGTTCTAGAGAAAGGAAATCCAGATCCCCCTCCTACCTCCTGACCAGCAAAGAAGGGAGGCTGTGGGTGTTCAGATGGCGTCTGAGGAACTTGTTTACCAGTGCTTGAAGAGGGCTATCCCAGGGGACTCAGGCCTCCTGATTTGCAGACGTGTCCTGCCGCTTGCCCTGCTCATCTCTCAGGGCCTAGAGGATGCTCTGCCTTCGGCATTCAGGCAAGCGACGTGGGATTATTGCTTCCTTGATGGCGAGGGTTAGGTTTCCTTCCTGTGACCAGCATCCCTGACCTAGCAGCTCCCTCCCTGGAAAAAAAAAAAAAGCTGCAGACACGTGTATCCTGGCCATCTGGGGCTGAGAGTATTTCCTTTTGATTGTTTAAAAGATAGTTCATGGGTAAATATGGAAAAAGCCAGCAGAGCCCGGGCAGGTCACCTGAAGGTGTAGCCCACCAGAGTCCAACTGCCCTGCCATTGCTGGCCCCAGTCCCCATGCCTGGGGGCCACCTCATAGCAGCAACATTAGGATTCCCCCTCCTACCTTTGCAGCAGTAGAGCCCTGAGAGCTATGGGGTCTAGTCAGACAAAGGGGATTGACATTCAGTGTTTGCTTCTGTGAGTGCCTAGGGCTTTGATTGAGGGATGCAGAACAGACAGGGTCAGAGTGAGAAAACTGCAGATGGGGCTCCCCGTGGAGAAACCCCATGACTCCCAGTGTTTAAAAGCAGTGACCAGTCCCTTAGTCCTTAGTTGCTCTTCTTGGTGGCACCAGCCAGCCTTCCTGCTGCCTCACTCCAGCACACACACCCCCTCCAGCCTCCCCTTCTGTAAGGGTTCCTGCCCCTCACCATGAAGAAGGAGCTATGCTTCAAGGCCTCACAACTGCACACATCTTAGGGACGGCAAGGACTCATTTGTCACTGGTCACCATCTCTTCGCTACTGGACTTAGGGTGAGGTGACATTGGAATGAGAACTCCCTCCTCGGTCCCCTGCTTCCTCCTTGTCCGACACAAGCGGGCTGTGTCTCCTTACCAGGAGACAAGTGCTAAAAGCCTGCTGGAGCTCAAGCTGAAGACCTAAGAAGGCCAGGGCCTGCAGGTGACCAGCGCCTATACACAGGTGTGGGGACAATGGCCTGCGAGGGTCACTCCACTGACTGCTCCCAAGTACAGTCAGCTTCTGCCAGCTGCCTGCCATGCACAGTGTTCCCGTGTGTCCTGGAGTGTGCGTGTGCCACTTCACAAAGCTTCCTCCCCGTCCTCTTCCCCTTCTAGCACATCCTGAGCAAGGGAATACTGCCTCCCTCCACCTCTCTGTTGTGTGCAAAGAGACCCGAGCCAAAGTGAGGCACGTCGTATCTGGAAGCTCACGTTCCTTACGAAGTGGACATCCAGCTGGGTTTCGTGCACACTAGACAAGCACTCTCCCAACTGAGCTAGAGCCCTTGACCCCAGTCCTAATGTGTGTGTGTGTGTGTGTGTGTGTGTGTGTGTGTGTGTGTGTGTGTGTGTGTGTGT
>NW_004949108.1:3814490-3816089 GCF_000317375.1 Microtus ochrogaster | reverse complement strand
TCTGTGTGTGTGTGTGTGTGTGTGTGTGTGTGTGTGTGTGTGTGTGTGTGTTTTGAGACAGGCTTTCTCTGTGTAGCCCTGGCTGTCCTGGAACTCACTCTGTTTTGTTTGTTTGTTTGTTTGTTGTTTGTTTTAAAACAGGATTTCTCTGTAGCTTTGGAACCTGTCCTGGAACTAGATCTTGTAGACCAGACTGGCCTCGAATTCAGAGATCCGCCTGCCTCTGCCTCCCAACTGCAGGGATTAAAAGTGTGTGCCACCACTGCCTTTGGAACTCACTCTGTAGACCAGGCTGGCCTCAAACCTGAAGATCCGTCTGCCTCTGCCTCCTAAGAGCTGGATTAAAGGCATGTGCCATCACTGTCCAGCCATTCCTAATCTCTTGAATGTGAAAATGACATTACTCGGAAATTTTCTGCCTGGAGCCTGGCAGACCCAACCAACTGGTGTATAGGTAGTGTCTGTGCTCTCCACAACTGGTTTTCCTTGGAGACACAAAGCCTTGCATTTTCTTCCTTTCACTCCTTGTAGCATACAGCATACAGTAAGCGCTTTCGATTGATTGGATGTGTGCTTTTTAAAACCCATGGGATGGCACAGCTTGCATGGCTTCTTGCCATCTCCAACCATCCTTCCTTTTTCCTTCTGAAAATTGCTGTGTGATGGTTCCTGACAGGCTCCCTTTGAGGGACTCAGAGCTCATTTTGACCTAGCACCTGCGCTCACACTAAAGCCCAAATGACCTCACTTCTTAGATCTAATCTCCCGGATGGGAAGCCCCGGGGGCTGCTGTATGGAGTGCTAGCTAAGCGGCAAAAGATGGCAAAAGATTGTGAGCAAGGCCGCACACGTCAGGCTGGAGAGGGAGAAAGAAAGGCTTCCTGGAAGGAAGGGCTAAGGTCAGACAGAAGCACAGTCTACAGCGGTGTGAACCTCCACATATGGGATGGCCACAGCATAAGGTCCTGCTACCCACTGAAAGCAGAGGGATACCTGGGGTAGCATGACACTGACCCTTGTCCTTACAGCGACAGGAATAAACAGGATATTGTCTATGGGGGCCATAGGGTCACTTTTCTTTGGGTCTAGAGGTGAGATAACTGGAGGCTGTTTTTCTCCTCCAGCTAGAATCTCATCCTGGCTGGGGCTCCTTCTTCCGATTCTGGCTCAAGGTGGGGGAAGTTGGGGTGCTTTAGATTTTTCTATGTACACATCAGCATTGTTCATATTTTTTAAAAGTATTTGCACCAGGTGATGGTGGCACATACCTTTAATTCCAGCACTCAGAGGCAAAGGCAGGCAGATTTCTGTGGGTTTGAGGCCAGCCTGGTCTACAGTGTGAATTCCAGAGCAGCCAGGACTGTTAAACAGAGAACCCTGTCTCGAAAAACCAAAACAAACAAAAAGTTTATTTGCTTATTCTTTATTCTTGCCAGTTAAAAAGCATCATTTGAAGTAGACTTTAGAGTAACAAGTAAAATACAACTACTGGACCATTCATCCACTGTCTCCTGGACCATCCGCTGTCTCCTGGACCCCATAAACTCCTGGACCATCCGCTGTCTCCTGGACCCCATCAACTCCTGGACCATCTGCTAT
>NW_004949108.1:3812612-3814390 GCF_000317375.1 Microtus ochrogaster | reverse complement strand
ATCCGCTGTCTCCTGGACCCCATAAACTCCTGGACCATCCACTATCTCCTGGATCCCATCAACTCCTGGACCATCCGCTGTCTCCTGGACCCCATGCAGCCCCTGGACCATCCACTGCCTTCCCTGAGAACAGGACCTGGCAACTATGTAGCTCCTCAGATAAAATGAACCTCTTCAAAGACATATAAGCAACAATATTAGTCAGCCCTCTGAATCTCACTCAGTTCAGCTCAGTTCGGTCAAGTTGACACATAGAATTAGCCGTTATCCTAACCCAAGATGGTCTAACAACTAAATATTGTATATGATTCTTCCAACTTGGTTTCTATCAACTGACCAAATGGCCACTGAATGGCCCAGAAGGACTTTGAATTCATGCCCATTAGTTCCTCAATCTGAACCATCTGTAATAGCCCTGGATGGCTGAATGGGCTGGCAGGCACCGTGCGTGCCTCAAAACTGATGAGGGTGTTAAAACAAAGGTCATTCCTATTCCAACACTTGCTGTGTGCAAGGCCTCTTGGTGAGCTCAACAGGGGTCTGAAAACAGTGACACCAAGGTTTTCTCCCAGAAGCTGACACGTGGCTAGGAAGCAGAGGCTTGGAAGCATGTGGCAGGGATGTCATATGGAGACCCCAGGAGACAGACAAAGCCCCTCCAGGGACACAGTTATCACAGGGGGAATACTTCCTGCAAGAAACTTGGGTTGAGCTGAGCTGTGACCCATAAGTAGGGCATGCTTGAGAAGGTGAAGAACCTTCCAGAAGGGAGAAATGGAATAAACAAAGTCAGAGACAGGTATATTGGGGGAAGGGGGGAGACGACAATGGAGCAGCCTGGCCAGAGTAGCCACGGTTGTAGCAGGGCCTGGAGGGAGATATTTGGGACACAAAAAGAAATAGAATTTAGCCTTTTAAAAGATGGAGATTCAAACACACACCAGGGCTTCCTTCTGAGGTATATTAGGCAAGGCACAATAGGAGACACAGAAGGACAAACAGGTGTCTGAGGTCCCTAGAGTGGCCAGATACTTAGAGCCAGGATGCTAAGTAGCAGCCATCAGTGGCTAGTAGTAGGGGGAATGAGGAGTTGGTATTGAGTAAGTATAGAGTGTGAGATCAGGATAAGAAAGTTCTGGAAACAGATGTTGACCCTGGCTGCACAACAACACAAATATATGTAGTACTTGTGAACCGCGCACTCATACACAGTGTGGGGCTTGGTGATATTGGCAGTGATCTTAGCATTCAGGAGGTTGGGACAGAGGGGCCATGAGTTTGAGGTCAGCCTAGGCTACATAGCTACTGTTTCATCTGCCACAGCTCTGAGGGCAGGGCTCAACAGAAAACGTCCTTGGTGCCATGTTCTGGGGTTTCTGTTGCTGTGAAGAGACACCATGAGCAAGGCAACTCTTCTAAAGGAAAACATCTAATTATGGTGGCTTACACTGGGGGTTGTCAGTCTAGGGAGACACCTGCTTTGGTTAAGGAGCTAAATGTCTGCTTCTAAGTGACTGACTTATTTCAGATTTGGTTTGGATGATCTTCATAACTGAGAAACACCCAGCCAAGATACAGACCCGTGAAGGAGGAAGGACTCAGTTGTCCACCAGTTTGGACTTTGGTTTAAGTTCACCAGTTGTTTCCTTTAAAAACTTGACTAATCAACTTCCCAGCATCCCCATTATCAGTCTTTTGCGTTTGCAAATTAACCAGAGGGGTTTGCACACACTTTCCCTCTCTCTCTCTCTCTCTCTCTCTCTCTCTCTCTCTCTCTC
>NW_004949108.1:3804890-3812237 GCF_000317375.1 Microtus ochrogaster | reverse complement strand
AGAGAATTATGCTTCCCAGCTTGTCGTTGTTAGGTGGAAAGATGTGATCTCTCAATCTCTCTCTCTCTCTCTCTCTCTCTCTCTCTCTCTCTCTCTCTCTCTCTCCTTTTTTTTTTTCTGAGACAGGGTTGCTCTGTGTAACAGTCCTGGCTGTCCTGGAACTCACTTTGTAGACCAAGCTAGACTCGAATTGATTTTTTTTTTCTTACTGGACACGGATTTGTTAATTTCTTACACAGCATTGTAATGTTTCAAACTGCTCAATTGTACAAATGCAGCATTGCTTTCCCCTGCTTTTGAACTTTATAATGATGGAGATTGAACCCAGGGCTGAGCTGTATCCTTAGCCCACTGATTGCTTTCTTAGGACGAACCACCAGTTTTCCCTGAAGGTTTCCCTGTGTGCCTATGAAGGTTTGTGTGTGTGTGTATGTATGTGTACATGTGTGTGCCCGTGTGTATGCATGCCCATGTGTGTGCATATGTGGTGTACATGTGTATGTCTGCATGCCCATGTGTGCACATGTGTGCGTATGTTTGTGTGAGTATATGCCTGTGTGTGCATGTGTATATGTGTGTGTGCATGCCCATTTATATATGTGTGAGCAAGTATGTGTATGAGTATGTATATGCATGAGTGTTTTTAAAATCTAGAGTACTACCCACCACCCACAGCAACTGACATCAGAGGACAGGTCAGTGAGTCCACAGGTTAACCTTTGGTTTGCTTGTTCTAAGCTCACTGAATCTTTTTAATGTTCTGTCCCCTGATCATCTCTGAATTTTTGGAACAAAATATTTTATTCCCTCTTTCCCTCATTTCAAAGCATTGGAAAAATCCATGTCTGCATAAATTCCTGTGTTTATCATGGGAGAGCCCCATGGAATATGTGCCCTCCCTTCCCCCTGCCAGGGACAAGGCCGTGAATTCCTGTCCTATCTCTGTAACTGGATTCTGACTTTTTTTTTTTCTTTTTAAATTCCAGGTTAAATGCCACTTCAATGGCTCCGAGTATTTCAATAACATGTTGTTTTTCCCTGGAGAGGTCAGTTACAGTTGAGAAAATACTTCATTTCCCTGTCCATCCTCGGTGGCTAGAAACAAAAGCAAATCTTGTCGGCCCCAATTGCAGTACCCAGAGTGTTATTCCAGCACACGGCATGTTTCCACTGAATAACCCAATCCTGTGATTGTTACCTTTGCAGTGGTGGGCTGCTTTTGCTTCTTTTCAAAGACTGACAACAAAACTTGCTATATAGACAGGGATGACCTTGAATTTATGATCCTCTTGTCTCCTGAGTTTTGAGATTATAAGTATATGCTCCCATGACCAGGTTTATGTGGTGCTAGGACCAAACTCAGGGTTTTGTGCATACTAGGCAAGTATTCTACCAACTGAAGTACGTCCCTAGCCCTCAATAGTAGTTTGTTAATTTTTTAATTAATTAAATTTGAATGTATCTCATGTGTGTGTGTTCATTTGTGCATGCATGGTTCTATAAAAAAGCAGGCTGAGTAAGCCATAGGGAGCAAGCCAATAAGCAACACGCTCCATGGCCTCTGCATCAGCTCCTGCCTCCAGGTTCCTGCCCTGACTTCCTTTCCTGACTTCCTGCAATGATAGACTACAATGTGTAGGTGTAAGTCAAATAAAATCTTTTTGCTCCAGCTTGCTTCTGGGCCATGGTGTTTCATTGCAGCAATAGTTACTGTAGCCTTAGCTCCTGGACCGTCTTCCCCAGCCTCCGTTCTGTTCTGTGAGCATGCCCAGCAGCGTTTGAGCTTTCTTACAACCTGTTACTTAGTCCATATTCAATATTTGCCTGATGTTATTACCTCCTAGACATCTCCTACTAAAGCAAAACAAAGCTGAAAACAACCCAAACGCATTTCTCAAGAACGTTTGCTCAGTCTTCAAGACTTTGCAAAGAGCTGGGCTGCACGATACTTCAAGCAGGAGCAGCTGTGCTAAGGTTCCTCTTGAGTTCGGGATGTCCCATCCTCAAACGTGCCGCTAACGGAAGCGGCTCCACAGGCGGGGAGCTGGCATCCAGGGCATGGCCACCTCTTTAGCGGGGCAGGAGGCTCTTGAGCACGGTCAGCAGCTAAGAAGCCACGTTTGATGTAGTGACTGACATCTGGTTCACTCTGCAGTTTCTGTGACTCACGGCCCAGTCCACCTGTTTGGCTGAGTGGACTTTGCTCTCCCCAACAGTCAATCTCAACACCACCTTGATGTCGCAACTTAATTTAGTCTTGACACTACCTGCCTGGAATTAGTCCCAGACTTCAAAACGTAAAGGCCTCACACCCACGAAGACTGCGCTCTCAGGTCACTTGCCAGCCACACATGGGGTCACCAGAGCACAACTCTCCTGCTGGGTGTAAAGGCTGCAGTCCCCACCCGTAGGCTGCAGTAGATCACTCATTGGAGCTCTTAGCTGTCAGGAAGCTCTCTGCCTTCTGTCACCATCTGTCACAGAGGATGCCAGAGGACCACCACATGAGGAGACTCATCAGCAAGATCACAGCGGTCCCCAGAGGTGGGAGGGACATCTTCCCTGGCACATGAATGTGTTAGGTAACTTGAAAGCACCCCAAACTCTTCTTTTAAATTTTTTAAATTGAGGTTTAATTACATAAGCATGGCTGATTAAAACTGTGGCCATTAAGAATTTACCTAGCTGGGCGGTGGTGTGGCACACCTTTAATCCCAGCACTCAACACCCAGAGAGGCAGAGGAAGGTGGAGCTCTGTGAGTTCGAAGCCAGCCTGATCTACAAAGTGAGTTCCAGGACAGCCAAAGCTACATAGACAGAAAGTCAATTGCTAATATCACTCACTGACTGGGGTGGGGCTGAGGTTCCAGCACTTTCTAATGACCAGTACCACTCTGAAGTGGTCTAGGTGCCCCTATACACCCTGATTCATATGATGGGGGGACATTCTTGTCACTAGGAGATTCCAAATGTCTTAGAAACCATGTCTCAGAAACTGGGGGTGAAAATATTTTAAAAAGTTAGTTTTATATAATGTGTATGTGTGTTTTGTCTGCATGTATATCTGTGCACTGTATGTATGTCTGTGCACTGCATGCATGCCTGGTGCCAAAGGAGGCCAGAGAAAGTGTCAGATATCTGGAACCAGAGTTACAGATAGTTGTGAGCTACCATGTGCCTGTTGGTCACTGAACCTGGGACCTGTGGAAGAGCAGCAGGTGCCCTTAACTGCTGAGTCAAGTCTCCAGCCTACCATGAACCCCACCACAACACCTCCACCACCTCCACCACCATCACCTCCACACCCCCACCTCCACCACTCAAATATTTCTTAAACTGCACCTATTGCTCACTTGAGCTCAGATACTGGGATTAATCTCTATTGGGGACCACCCCAATAGTTTGGCTTCCCATTTAATCATTCTTAGTAGCCACTAAGCCACATGCCCAGATTAGGTTTGTCTTCATATTTGTGGGGGGGCACTCATGCCACAAAGCACAAGTGGAGGATGCTAAGCTTTTGGTGCCAACATTTTACCCCCTGAGTCATCTCACTGGAACCTGTTAAACTGTTTTAAAGTCACTTTTCTATTTTAGAAGCGTTTTACATGGTGTGTGTGTGTGTGTGTGTGTGTGTGTGTGTACATGTGTGTGTGTAGATGCCCATGTGCACCAGGACCCATGCTATGGCACCCTCATGGAGTACAGAAGACAAGTTGTAGGGAGTTGGCTCTTTCCTTTGGCCATGTGGGTCCTGAGGACTGAACTCAGGTCATCAAGCTTGGCAATGGACACCTTTACCCAGTGAACCAACTCTCTGACCAGGCCCAACCATTTCTCTATTTTTAGTTACTTTAATTAAAATTAGGTAATCCGATCTCCATAAGTGAATCCTATTCATAGGATACATATGATGAAATATGTCACATGACAATACAAAGGGACAGGTGTGGGCGGGCATCTTCGTGCAGTGTTAGCTTGACCTATGGCCAAGAGGTTACCGGTGATAATCCATTTGATAAACGTTTGTAAATCTTACTCTATTTAGAAACTGAATCATGGAGGATCCTTGAGGGTTGGTGACTCATGGGTCTACCCACCCCATGAACGTGGTCTAGATGAAATCACAAGGTTGGATGACAGCATCCTTGCCCTTGAGAAGGCCACAGTTCAGTCACCAAGGGGCAAACCCAAAATTCCATCACAGGATACAAATAGAGTTGGGGGTTGGAGGAGCTGAGGGAAGGGAAGTGGCTTTGACTTGGTTTTGAGTCACTGGGAAAAGGGTCAAAGATAAACTTCCCGGAGAACGGAGGATGTGGCGCCTGTTGCTAAACTCTCAAGGTCAAAGTGGAGTGAGGACCTACGCTGTACCAACAAGGTTCAGCAAGCTACCAGGGAAGACTGAAGTCATGGGGAAAGCTCTGAGACTGGCCCGGAGGAAAAGAAAGGTCAGAGAGAGGCCACAATGCTGGTCTTCCCGTGTGGAACGAGGGGGTCACAGGTGCCCTTGACGGTTTGAGGGGGCTAGGAGTTATTCCGAGGAAGCTGGGGGGACCAGACCCTGTTAGGGTGTTAGGATAATCTCTCTCACAATGCATGGAATTGGTATAGCAAGGAAGAATTCGGAAGCATGAGGCCAATCAGAGAGGTCAATGTTGCTGTGGAGAGGGACAAAGAAGATGAGGTCCTCAGAAAGGGGGTGCTACCTGAAGTCAGTCAGACTCAAGGCTAAGAACACAATGCACACAATGATGGCCTCATTTACACACCAGCTACAAGTCCAGGGGTCTCGGGCCACCTCCCTTAGGACCAGCTGACTAACTGCAGAGGTCTCCACAGGCTCCCCCAGTTTGACTCGCAGGGCTCAGGAAAGCACCATGCGGAAGGGTCTGTTTAACCTTGTGGGGGTGTAGGATGTGTGTGGGGAGGTGGGTGCCATTCTCTGGAACCAGTTCTCTTTCCACCTTAGCGTGGCTTCTGGAGACTGAATCCTGTTGTTGGGCTCGCCAGGCTTTGCCCACTAAGCCATCTCCTGGCCTTGTTTGCTCTTGCGTTTCGTAGCAAAGAGATACAAATTAGAGCTGACAAAGAAAGAAATTGGGGAGAAACTAGAAGGCTCCCAACAGGAAGCTTCTGTCGTCCTCAGGGTCCCACCAGATTCCCAAATTGAAGTGTTGACATGTGCAAAGCCTATGGCCACACAAGGTTACCTGAATATCGAGCCAGCGCCTCCATGCCCGGGTTTTACAGGCGTCCCATTACATATATTCACAGATCATTTTCTGTGGGCTTGAACTCAGCTACTAATTCCTTAACCCACATTCCAAATTAGTTTGCCCTCTGATGGCTCGAAAAAAACAAACAAAAAAAAAAAAACCAGTGTGCTTTTTCTGCTTGCTGCTTACGGTTTAATATGTGAGCTCAACAGCTCTGGCTCCCGTGCCTGGCCTGCCGCCTTGCTTCCCCACCATGATGGAGATGGACTCTTAACCCTCTGGAATCATAAGTCCAAATTCTGTAAGCTGCCTAGGTCATGGTGTTTTAGCAACAGAAAAGTAAGTTAGACACACACACATCCATCATCCCAGCTAAACCAAAGGAAAGGAGCTCGGGTGACAGGAAGTGATGAACCAACCAGCCTGCCTCCATCTTCAGCTCGAAAAGCCATCTTATAGTAAAAACAAAATAGGTTTATTTCTGATCATGATTAAATCTGTTTCTTGAGGATTGGGCTATGCCCTACCTGTACTTCCGTTCCATGAAATAGCAACCATGACTTTTTTCAAAAGGTTATTATGACCACCTGTTGTTATGATCACCTTGTTATGACCACCTTGCTATGACAATTAATTTGGCTTTATTCGTATACACGGACTGTTTTTCCCTAAGGTGGGGTTCAAGAGATCAGCCTTGGACATGGAAAAATAAGGATTTTTAAGTGACCTTGAACTCCAAGACGTCTCATTTGGTGTGATCTATTCTGGCCCCTTGGATGTCCTTGTCCAGGCATCTCCTATGTTCTCCAAGATGACATATGGAATTCTACTGACAGACATATGGAATCCTACTGACAGCTCCAGATATGGTGAGATTTCCCCCGCCTCCACCCAGTCTAGTTAGTGCCAGCTATAGAGTTTGAAAGTCCATCATAAAATAAAAACATAGGATGAGGGGCTTGATTCAGTGACATTCACCAATTTCAAAGTGCAGAAAGCAGGACCCCTATGGCTATGCCAGCTGTATCCTGGGTTCTGGGACTAGAATCCAGGGCCTGTGTGCTCTGGGCAAGTGCTCTGCCACTGTTCTCCCCTTCCAGTCTTGGTCCTAGATTTTATGGTAGTCTGTAAGTATTGGTTCCCATGACTCGACTCGTGTGTGGGATGGATTCTCATTTCTAAGACCTTCCTCAAGGTAGAACGAGAGGTGAGAGACCAGAGAGGAAGAGAAATTTGGACATCGCAGGTTGGAGGCTTTCAGAAAAGAAAGTTCTCGGGGTTTTTTTCTAGCTCAGGGTAGAGGGTTTCCAGATGGAGGTTTGGCAGGCCAATAGGCAGAGTTACAGAAGGACAACGTAAGCCTAACAAGTTGGTCATCACAACTTTCTGAAGCAAAGACATGATTGCAAGGTGCTCATAACAAGGTCGTCATAGGAACATTTTGAAACAAAGGCATGGTTCCCCTTTCCTGAAACAGGAGAGAACACCCAACTCCATCTGAAAGATATATCCACAGCTGGATGTCATGGGAACCTCAGGGGACAGTGTTCCTGAACATGAGCCCTTCACAGAGCTGACTGTGGAAGCAAGTCATGTAGATATGGCTATTCCCTGGGGAGGCGAGAGATGTGCCCTGGGCTACAAAGGGCATACGGCAATTTGAATGGGCAGGTGCTCACACGCCTTAGACCTAAACCTGTGTCCCAAAGAAAGTCACAAGGGTCATGTGTGTATTAGCTCTCTGGGGCTACCAGAGCAAAGAGCCATAGTCTGATGGCTTAAATGACAGCACACATTGCCCTGCAATTGTGGAGGATGGAATCCCAAGTCAGGGTGAGCAGGGCCACCTTTCCTTGGGAATAGGTTCTGCCTGTGTGTCAGGGTTCTGCCTATGTGTTTGTCAGGGTTCTGCCTGCCTGTGTGTCAGAGTTCTGCCTGCCTGTGTGTCAGGGTTCTGCCTGCCTGTGTGTGTCAGGGTTCTGCCTGCCTGTGTGTGTCAGGGTTCTGCCTGCCTGTGTGTGTCAGGGTTCTGCCTGCCTGTGTGTGTGTCAGGGTTCTGCCTGTGTGTTTGTCAGGGTTCTGCCTGCCTGTGCGTCAGGGTTCTGCCTGCGTGTGTGTGTGTGTGTGT
>NW_004949108.1:3803312-3804139 GCF_000317375.1 Microtus ochrogaster | reverse complement strand
CTGCCTGTGTGTCAGGGTCCTGCCTGTGTGTCAGGGTCCTGCCTGTGTGTCAGGGTCCTGCCTGTGTGCTCCGGCTCCTGCTGGTAGCAGAGATTATTGGTGTTTTTCAGTGTGTGGCTGTGTACCTCTGACCTCTGCTCTTTTACTCCAGGCCCTCCCTCTGTGCTTGGGTCTCCTTCCTATGATAAGAATTTAGACCTTACTGGCTTAGGGGTTGTCTGTTCCAGGACAGCCTCACCGTAATTAAGTCTATAATGACCTCATTTACAAACAAGGTTACATTCCAAGGTTGAGGGATCAAGACTTCAGCCTGTCTTTGGGTGGGATACATGTGTGTCTTGGGGGGAGAAATCTGGACCTGGTTTAAGGGTGATTCTAAATGACCAGCTGGTGTGAACCCTGCCTTTGTGCCCCTCCCCCGTAGTATCCCAGAGCCTTTAATCCCAGATCTGAGGGTGGTGAGCAGCCCACCTGGCTGGCTGTCGGGGCTGCAGACCCTCAGACCCTTGACTTTCTGCGACCCTTTGCCTGCCGGAGTGAACGGAGTAAACAGCTTGTTTTCCTGTGCCTGCAGCTACTCTGAGCCTGAGACCCTCAGGAGTTTCTGGTGGCAGGGAGTGGTTTCTGGTGGGTTTACAGCTGGAAATCCCAAGAGCTGGGGTGTGACTATCCCAGGTAAGGATCCCTATATGAGCTTCCCTGGGGCACAATAAAGTTGGCATTCTTGTTTCAAGGATGACCCATGTCTCTGTCTCTGTCTGTCTCTCTGTCTCTGTCTCTGTCTCTCTCTCTCTCTCTGTGTGTGTGTGTGTGTGTGTGTGTGTGTG
>NW_004949108.1:3792460-3803212 GCF_000317375.1 Microtus ochrogaster | reverse complement strand
TCTCTCTCTCTGTGTGTGTGTGTGTGTGTGTGTGTGTGTGTGTGTGTGTGTGTGTGTGTGTTTCCCCTTGCCCGGCTCACGAACCATCCTGTAGTGCAGGCTCTATAGCTGTCCACATCTGTTGTGGGATGTCTGATCACACTGTGTGAAGATGTCTCTGTTTTACCTCACCTGCCTAAGACACCTTCTGATTGGTTTAATAAAGAGCTAAACTGTTAATAGCTTGGCAGGAGAGGATAGACAGGACTTCTAGAGAGAAAGAGGAACTTGGGAAGAATCTGAGAGGCAGGAATTCACCAGCGAGATGCAGAGGAAGTCAGATGTACAGTACTGAGCAGAAGTAATGAACCACGTGACAGAATGTAGATTAATATAAATGGGTCAATTAAATTTTAAGAGCTAGTTGGGAACAAGCCTAAGCTAAGGCCACACTTTTATACTTAATAAGAATCCTCCATGTCCTTATTTGGGAGTTGGCAGTGCAAAAAAAGTCCAACAATATTTGATGTCCAAAGTGGGGCATGAACCCACAACCCTGGAATTAAGAGCCCCATGCTCTACGCATCAAGCTTGAGGCTAGAGAGCATCCATCCAGATTTGCTCTTGGGTCTTCTAGGAATCAGACGCCCTGCAAGAAATATCTGCCCCTGTCAGAAATCAAGAGGGGACTGGACTGCAAATGTGTAATTAGGAAAGATATCTGTGAAAATAGCAGCTTCCTGGGAGGGGCGATGGGGCCCGGAGGGAGGGGCCTCCCGTGTCACTTCGGGGACAGGTAAAGGAGGAGACTAAATGGTCAGTGACCAGGGGATGATCGTGTTCTAGCCTCTTTCATCTAAAACCTCTTTTAGGGCTGGGATGGAGGGATGGAGGGGAAAGCGTGGACAGAGCACTGACCTTGGTAAGAACAGGTCCAAGTAGGGTAAGAGACTCCAAAGCAGCAGCTTAGGAATGTGTCCTTGCTGGAGGCCAGGATGCTGAGAGATCTGGTTCCTCCTTAACTCACATTCCTGTCTGGAAGCCATGGCAAAAGCCTGATGAATCCTGAGAGGAAGCCCCTGGACACCTCATTAGTGCCCCAACTGCACTGACCACCTCCCATGCTTCACCCCAGTTTCTGCCAACAGTTCTACAAACAGTGCCCGGACTAGCATCTTGAGAACATCCCATTTGAGGGAGCCAGCTCCTGATACTTAGGCACTAGATCCCTGCCCCACCCCCAAGCTCTAACTTATGACTCTGTCAAAAGTTTTCTAAAGCTCTTCTTGAGGTCTGTGAATTCCATTCTCTGAATATCCCAGACAAGAAACAAAAAATTGCACGTGCCTATGATCCCAGCATTCAGGAGGCAGAGGCAGGAGGATCTCTGTGAGTTCAAAGCCAGCCTGGTCTACAGAGTGAGTTTCAGGACAGTTAGGGCTACACAGAGAAACCCTGTTTTGAAAAACCAAATATATCTCCAGAAAACTACTGACTCAGGACAACTTTTAGGGGCTGTTGAATTTTCTGAGACCCACCCCTGCTCCAGGCTCAGCAAGAGCTGAGAACGGCTCCTTCAAATTCAAATACACCCTAAAATATCCTGTATCACTCTAGGCTCTGACTCACAGTATTGGCTCTTAGCTGGAACACTGACCATGGGGCACCAGCCTCAGGAGCTGCTTGGTGACAGCTGCCAGGACAGGAGACAGGGTGGATCTGGGTTTTCTGGGCCCTGGGGCTTATTCTGTTTCCAAAGTCCTGTTTAAGAAAAAATAACACGTAATTATGAGTCCAAAATTGCCGGCTCCACTGTGTGCCTAGAATAGCTTCATCCAATGGGGTCAGGAGCTGACACAATGGGAGAAGCTGCGTTAGGACCCAGCTCAGGAGCCTGAGTGGGGACCAGTGATGGCTGGAGCCTGGCTGTGGAGCTGTGAGGGCCCTGCAGGGACTTGAGAAGGAGGGAGACAGAGAGGCTCCTGGGACAGCCGGTGATTACAGGAGAGTGGGGCAGTTGAGTAAATTAGAGGGCCATGAAGGATGCTCTGAAGCACAAGGCAGTTAGTGTCCCATAAGGGAGGCATTCAGCTTCTGCACCAGGGAAGCAGGGTCTGCCTGCAGCTGGTGGCTGCAAGGCTCAGACTGGGGAGAACAGAAGTCAACTGCAAGAGGGAGATGGGGAATTACAGACCAAAGCATCTGCAATGGAAGTGAGAGAATGGAGAGAGCAGGAGGGGAGAGGAGGGGGAAGAAAGAAGGGGAAAAAAACTGGTGTCTGCACAAAATGCCCCAAGACCAACACAAAGGAGATCTGTTTGCCCCAGACGGACAAAGGGCAGTGAACAGGAGACAAAGACAAGAGAGATAGAGGATGAGGGAGAAGGGGAAAGGAACGAGGGAGGAGAGGGGTCAGGGATGTTTGCCCTGGAGGGACAAAGGACTGCATCTGGACAGAGGAGACAGAAGTGGCTTGGAGAAAAATGGCAGTTTATAAAGGGAAAAGGGAAAACCCCACCAGGCGGTGGTGGCACACGCCTTTAATCCCAGCACTCGGGAAGCAGAGGCAGGAGGATCTCTGTGAGTTCGAGGCCAGCCTGGTCTACAAGAGCTAGTTCCAGGACAGGCTCCAAAGCTACAGAGAAACCCTGTCTTGAAAAACCTAAAAAAAGGGGGGGGGGGCGAACCCCATGTTAGGATGAGTTGGTTAATTGGATGTTAACTAGATGAGTCAAAAGGAGGCTTTTGGTTGCTGAACTTCAATACTTGGACATTGGTGATCAACCTCAGGAGGCAGTGGCCAAATTAGGGAACAGACCTTGGTGGCCAGCTTTAGGGATGCAAGCTAAAGGTTAAGCAAGGCAGAGGGGATGTGGAAGAAGGGCAAAAGGACCAAACCTGTGGGCACCATGTCTGCCACGCTCAGGCCTGTTTTATTGTTGGGTTTCTGGGCGTTGGGTAAGTGGGCATCTTTCTCTCTGGCTGCTTCCTGCTGACATTGGGGCGTTGTTGTTAAGACCCAAGGAACCTGGTTTGCTGGTCGAGATCAGAAAGACCAGGCTGTGTCGGTCAACGTCCAGGTTCTGCAGGACCATTGGGGGGTTGGGGGGGTAGGGATGTAGATTTCTAGGAAATATAACAGCTGACAGTGAAGTTGCTGGGGCTTTTGCAGCTGATTTGAAATCTGTTGGGATAGATATTTAGGGACAAAGGTAGAGTTAAACTTAAGGAAAAAATTGTCTTAGATTTACAATTGAAACTTTTAGGCCCAAGGTCCTGGTAGTTGGGAAGAGGAGCTCCAAGACCAGGAAACAGGGGGGAGGGATCGAGGGATCCCACCCTCAGGAACAGACAGGTGGGGAGATTGAGCCTGTTGGTTGACAGAAGTCCTTATTTGAGAGTTCTCGAGAGAAGCCAGGGAAGTAGATTGGCTGTAGAAGGTTAATTGGAGAGGAATTGAGATCTGAAAGCAGGGCCTGGTGGTGTTAGGAGAACACAATTTTTTTTTTTTTTTTTTTTTGGTTTTTCAAGACAGGGTTTCTCTGTGGCTTTGGAGCCTGTCCTGGAACTAGCTCTGTAGACCAGGCTGGTCTCGAACTCACAGAGATCCGCCTGCCTCTGCCTCCCAAGTGCTGGGATTAAAGGCGTGTGCCACCATCGCCCGGCGGGAGGAGAACACAATTTGAGAGGCTTCAGAAGGTGAGAGTGAGAGACTCCTGGGGCTGAGCCATTTGAAGAGCAGGGCAATACTAGGTTGTCTGTCATCTAGGGAAGGACGACAAAGGAATCACCTACATCCTGGGGCAGGCAGGAGAGGAAAAGGGGGAAGGAAGGCAGAAGCAAGACCCTAGCCAGTGCCTGGCCACACAGGTGGGTCAGAAAGCAACCCCTTTATCTTTTCTTCCCTGCTTAATAAAGGATCTCTCTGTGAAATGGGTGTTTGGGTGAGGTTTGTTTCTTTTTTTTTTTTTATCATTAGAACAAATTCATTCAGAATATGAAACTCAGCCAGGTCTAGTGCACATGCTTGTAATTCCAGTACTTAGGAAGCAGAAGCAAAATCTTCAAACTTCAGTTTAAAAAGAAAGAAAGCAAACCATGCAAGACTGTCTTTCTTTGAACGTGCTGACTGAAACTAACACTCTAGATGATACGGATAGGAGTTTTTTACAAAAGGATGCAGGAACTGGGGAGATGGCTCAGTGGGTAAAAATTGAGTGTTCACTGCCCCCACCTGTTGACCAGAGTTGGATCACTAGAACTCATCTAAGAAAACAGATTCAGGGCCTTGCATTTGTAATTCCGGCATTCTTATGGTGAGATGAAAGAAAGAACTGTCTGGAAGCCTACAAACAGGACAGCTAGCCTGGGGCAGCAGAAGAAACAACAGACACCTTGATTTAACACGGAAGAAGGTAAGAAATGACTTCTCCACATTGTTCTCTGGTCATAACAAATGCATGACATGTGCCCCACCCAAAGAGTATTGATCAATAGGTGATAGTTTCTAATCCGGGGTCCAGGAGGCATCACCCAGCTAAGTGTGGGTCCCTTCAGTAAGAGTCCAAAGAAAAGGGAGGGGGAAGAAGATGGTGGCTCAAGCCTGTAACCCTAGCACTTGAGAGGCTGAGGAAGGAAGATGACTTTGAGTTTCAGGCCAGCCTGAATGAAGGAGAAGAAAAAAAGGGGGGGTAAGTGAGTGCCCAGTCTCTTTCCCACTATCTTGTGCACTCCCACCCCTTCACCTGCCTCAACAAGAGGCCACCTCCCCACACCCCAAAAGTCTGCCTCTTATAGCTCAATGGCAGAGACCCCAGGTGGGCAGGATATGAGGTGGCTGCCAGTACATTCGAAAGGGGACAGTGGTTGTCCTGGTTGGAGAGAGGCAAATGGTCTCCTCAGATGGAGCCTGCCCCAGAGATTCCGTGGATCTGAGTGCTGAGCAGAGAGAGAGCCTTTGCAGCTCTGGCCTCTGGAGGTGAGGCCCCAACTCTGTTGTACAGTTAGGACAACTGAGGCTGGAAGCTGGGACCAGAACCTAGGCCTCTGGCCCCTTGCTCTCTGCCCAGCTAGCTTTTGGAGTTTGGAGCTCTGACTCCCCTTGAGAGGTAAGACCCACACCCACACCTCCCCCTACTCTGTGGGGGAGGAAAGCAGAGGCCTGAGGAGGGGCCATTCAGTGTGAGGGTCTGCCAAAGAGAAGTCCTGCTCACTGGGTCATACCCAGCCTGCTGCTGGCTCGTTTAGACCATTTCTTCCGTGGCTCAGAGAACCTGGCAGCCCACACTCTCCAGGACTCCTGTGACCTGTGGCTATGGTCTCCATTTCTGACTGATACAAGGAACAGGTATTTGTCTCAAATACCTAAAAGTGAGCGTAGGGCGAAGAAGTGCAGCCTTCGGGGCTCTGCCCACCTGTCTCACTGTGAGCCAATCCAAAAATGCCTCAAGATCATAAGGAAAGAGCCAGGGAAGATGTCCATCTTTACTTTAGATTCTTTGCAATGGCTGGCTTCTGAGCCGTCCCTTCAAAGAGAGCTGGAAAGCCCTACCACAGACCTTACTGCTTCCCACCAGCTGGAAATAGGTTACTGGAGACTGGCAGCCACATGAGACCATGAGGTGGCAGCTTCCTTCTGATCTTGGCAGAACGGAAAGCATAGAATCCTGGGTCCCAGAAGATCGTGCAGACACCACACTGGCTCTGGTCTATTTAACGCTAGGCTCTTGCAGGCAAAAGACAGAAGTCTGCGTCGGTGAGATGGGTCTGCAGTTAAAGGCACCTGCCCCCAAGCCTGGCCACCCAGAGCTGATTTCTGGAACCAAGTGTCACGAGTTGTCCTCTGACCCCCACATTCATCTGCTATGGCACACACATGCACACGTGCACACATACTCACGCACGCACACACACCTCTACAGTGAGCATTTACAGCTTGAAGCCCTGGGCTCTTTCCACAGAGCACCCCTGCTATTAGGGAAGGCTGCTAATATTTATGGATTGTCTCCTGCTTGCCAGACATGTACACATACTTTAATTAAACTTAATGTAATGTAGCTTCATTTAATTTTCCTCCAAACCCCGAAGCGTTAGTATTATTATCCCCATTCTATGGATGAGAAAGCCAAGGTTCGGGGGTGCTGAGAAGTTTGAGCACACACAGTGAATGCAGTCTGGTGGCCCCAAGTCTGCTCTTCCTACTTCCTTCCAGCACCTTCCTGGCTCCTGTGATCCATCAGTTTTGCTTCTGAGGACAAGAGTCTCAATCGAGAGAGCCAGGTCACGAAAGCTGCTTCTGTTTGCTTTATGTCTTACCAGCCTTCCGCTTCTTGAGACGAAGCCCAGACCTTGAGCCATTTCTCAGAGGTTTGAAGGAAAGCTTAAATCAGGCTTTAATATCAGTAAATTCTTTCCTTTCTCAAGGAAAAAAAATCCTATCGTCAGCTATAATAAATCCGCCCATTACCTTATTACAGTGATTAAGCTCCTGCCACTGTAATTGGCTTCCCCAAGGTTTTAGGAGGAACCGTGTCTTCAAAGGTCTGTGCCAGACACGGCCTTCCTTGGAGCTGAACTTGGCTTTGGTGGCCAAATTAGGAGCCCGAGTCCTGGGGGAGCCTGGGTTGAGGAAGGAAGGCCCACAGCTCAGCAGCCTGTGGATGCTCTAGTAACTTTATCCATACCCTTAGTCCTAACTATGCACCATCTATTGTGCACAGGGGTGTCTTCTTGGACAGGCCTCTGCTTGTCAAACAGAGGCGGCTTGTCTCCAGGTGCCTTCTGACGGCTCTGGGCTTTGCGAGCCCATCCCAGGCTGACCAGCCTTCTGCAGGTGCTCGGGCTAGCTTCGGGAGACAAGAGAAGAGATGGGGCAAAAAATCGAGAGACCTGAGTTAGGATGCTTGCCCCCCAATAACCCTGAGCAAAGGCATTGACCTTTTGTCAAAGGGATGAATAAATGTGTTCAGAGGCTCAACGGTAGATGCCGCATAGGGAGTCTCTGATACGATGCTGGGGCCTCCATTTCCCCTCTCTCCCATGGAAGCTTGGACAGACGGGTGTTCCTGTCCTGTGGGCACAGGCTCATGTCAGTCTGGATCACTGTGAGGAGCATGTGCCTCAGTCACGCTAAGCTGGAAGTTAGATCTGGGAAGATCCGCTTCTGTGTAGCCACAACTGAAGATGGCTGCTGGGAAAGGGAGGACAGGAACCACAAGCTTGTTGCTTTGACTTTTGCTCCAGTGCCCTAGACATCATATATCTGTTTCTCTGCTCCTCCCCAATACATACACTCTTTAAGGCACGACAGTGATGCTCTCCCAGCAAGATTATGCTCCATAGGCTGTGCATACAGAAGGCGCACAGTACCAGGCAACCAGTAGGCACTCATAAATGGGGCAAAAGCAACAGCTCTAATGATCAACAGACCATGTGAGCACCTAGCCAAAGCCGCTGTTTGATAGGACTGAGGTCCATGAACCAAAGTCAAGAGACACCGCAAGGGCTGGATTCAGCCTTGCACCTACCCATCCCGGGTACCTCGTCAGTTTTCCCACAGGGCCATACCTGCTTGTCTTTATTCTTAGCTCCTCCTCTTCTGGCATCTTCAGTGTCCCTGTGTCTGAGCTTAGAGTTCAGTCCCTACCCATTCTGTGCCTTGCACCATCTTAAATAATTTTAGGTGTGGTGGACCCTGCCTCATGGTGGACTCCCAAGCCCCATCTATGTCCATAGTCTCCTCCGTCTTATTGGTGGGGTCTGTTGATGTGGCAGAGGGACATTTCCTGAAGGCCCTCTACCACAGCCTCTCTAGGCTCAGGACCAAGCTTCTCCCTCACGTCCCTACACCAGATAAGGCTTCTCTTGTGCCTGGATGTGGGCTCATTGCTACCTGTTTCTCACACACTACAGCTAAGAGTTAGGTATTTCTCCCAATCTTGCCTTTGTGTGTAGAAAGAACGGCGGGCTACATCCTGCCACCCGGCTAGCTTTACACCCAAAATAATTACACAGAAGCTGTATTCATTTAAACACTGCCTGGCCCATTAGTTTCAGTCTCTTATTGGCTAATTCTTACATCTTGATTAACCCATTTCTAATTATCTGTGTAGCACCTCGGTGGCTTACCAGGAAAGAGGAGGGCTGAAGGTTCTTGGCTAACCTGGTTTACACGGCAAGATCCTAGCTCAATAAAGCAAAACAGAACAAAGATCCACTAACATCCGCCTGGCTTGAATGCCCTGCTCCCCCAGTGCCCCAAACAACAGAACTCAGTTTGAGTCCTTTTCAGGCCTCTCTCTGTGCCTTGGGTCTGGGTCTCTACCAGAGGGAGCCCTCTGCCTGCTCAGCTGACATCCTGGATCTAGGGATCATTCCTTTCTGGGGGTGTCCCCACACCTGATCCCTCCCTTGGGGTTTCCCCATTACCGAGGCAGAACTTTTGTGCCTGTCACCACACAGGCTTGCTGCCAACTGCTGTCTTCTTGACCTGATGCCCTGTGCCCAGCACGTATCTGGCAAGTGCCCAGTTTCCCTACAGGCATCTCACATGCTTGTACATTTTTTTATTTTCTGCGTTCTGTGTTCTTGAGATAGAGTCTCGCATATCCCAGGCTGACTTGAACTCACTATATAGCTGAGAATGACCTTAAACCCCTTAAATAACCTTAAAGCCCCTCCTCCTGTTTCACCCTCCTGAGAACTGGGATCACAGGCGTGGACTACCACCTAGTTTATTTTGAAGTCAAGGAACATGTTACAGAGAATTTGGAAATTATTAGAGATTACTAATTATGTGTGTGCATAGTATATAGTGTGCAATGTGTGTGCAGGCACATGTGCCAGAGGAGGACCAGAGATGTCTTGGCTCTATCGCTGTCCCTCGTGTTCCTTTGAGGCAGTGAAGCTAGGCTGGCAGCCAGCAAGCCCCAGCATCTCTCTCTTGTCTCCACCCTCTCTAGGGCTCTGGTTACAGGGGCACATGTGACCACAGCTGAAGTTTTACCACAGTACTGGAATCTGAATTCAGGTCCTCACACTTGCTCAAAACACTTTGGTCCACTGAGCCACATCGCCAGCCCCAATTATGAAAGATAATTTACACATTTAGCTCCCTCATAGTTAATTCATAATTAATTATGGACGGTATTTTATTGTGTCTCCTTCCTTCTTTTCTCCTAGTATTTTTCTGTGAGTGTTTTTTCCTAGAATTATATTATATTGCCTATATCATCTATGCCCTTCCATTCATTTATGTGAATTTCTTTTTTAAAATTCCTATTGATTTATTTTTGTTACACTGTGTGTGTCTATGTTTGTCTCTGTGTGTCTTTGTGTGTGTATGTGTATATATGTGTGTATATATGTGTACATACATACATTTACATATACAAATACACATACACACACACACACACACACACATATATATATATATACACACATACATGTGGCAGTTAGATAAGAACTTGCAGGAGTGGGTTCTTTCTTTCCACCATGTGAGCCCTGGGTAGTACATTTACCCACAAGTACCTTTACCTGCTACCTACCCTATGTGTCTTTCTTTTTGGGCTTTAGATCATGAACTATTTCCCAGGCTGTGAACTCCTTGCCTACTCAGTGGACTTGCATTTTGAAGAACCAAAGTTCCCTCCATTTTGTCCTCTGCCTCTATCTTGTGTCTTGTGTAACCTATTTCCTAGAAAACATTCCAGTCCTCGGAAATGGCTAGGGGCAAAAGTAACAGGGTAGCCACCTGGAAAGTACAGATAACCACGGAATGTCCCCACCTGAAGGTCGGCCGGTAAGAAAACTTGACAAGCTACGGGAGAGGTTCAAATATAAAATTTCGGAAAAGTCCCTAGACACAAGCCTATCAAGATTGAACCCATCACCCCTCACCCTGCTAATGTAACTTTTCTGGTTTTTTGCCTTTAAATAATGTCCTCTAGAAGGGCGGGGTGACTCCTTTGCCACCGCTACTGCACTGGTTGCTTTGATGAGGTCCCTGCTGACTTGTATTGTGCACACAATAAATCTTGCTTTTGCATTTCAGTGAGTTGGTCTCCCTGGTGGTCTTTTGGGGTCTCCATGGACTGGGCATTCCTCTGTTTGTTTAAACAAACATGCAGCAGAGGCTCCTGTGGACATGGCAGCACTGCTCCCCAGCACTGACCAGCAGAGGTTTAGCTCCAGACCTTGTGTGGGCTCCACTCTAGTGGGAAAGCTGGATCATCAAGAATGACCTGAAGGACGGCAAGTGCTATGAAGACCAAGAACAGTGCACTGCAGGTGTATCCAGGGTGCATGTCCAGAAGAGCCATGAGGGAGTGATGCCCACAGAATTGGAAGCCTTTACAGGTTATGACCAAGGTGGGGGTGAAGTGTCATTTTAGGTAGCGGTGTAGCTTCTTTAGGGAAAACCGACTTTCTCTTTGCCAGCAGGTGTCAATTACGAACAACATATTGGTTAGGGATGGGACCCTAATTCCCCCTCCCACTGCTGGGACCCCATCTGCCTTGAACCTATGCAGGTTTGTGTGTCCTGTCACAGTCTCTGTGAGTTCATATGTGTTATGGTTTTGGTCCCTGGTCCCTTTAAGAGACAAGCCACGCCCACTCCCTCCCCATCTGCTGAGGCAGGCTGCTCTCTTTTTCATCTTCCTCTCAGAGAGGCAGCTTTGTTTCTGCCTCTCTCCCCACTTCCCCCTTCTGTCTCTCTCTTCTCCTCTCTCTCTCTCTCTCTCTCTCTCTCTCTCTCTCTCTCTCTCTCTC